>NW_019154087.1:10918802-10969769 GCF_002288905.1 Enhydra lutris kenyoni | reverse complement strand
TACCAAAAGACTGAGATTATTCCCTGCATATTCTCAGATCACAATGCTTTGAAACTGAAGCTCAATCACAAGGAAAAGTTTGGAAGGAACTCAAACACCTGGAAGCTAAAGACCACCTTGCTTAAGAATGCTTGGATCAACCAGGAGATCAAAGAAGAACTTAATTCATGGAAACCAATGAGAATGAAGACACTTCAGTCCAAAACCTATGGGGTACAGCAAAGGCGGTCCTAAGGGGGAAATACATAGCCATCCAAGCCTCCCTCAAAAAAATTGAAAAATCCAGAATACATCAGCTGTCTCTACACCTTAAAGAACTGGAGAATCAACAACAAATTAAACCAACTCCACACATAAGAAGGGAAATAATCAAGATTAGAACAGAGATCAATGAGGTAGAAACTAGAGATACAGTAGAACGTATCAATGAAACTAGAAGCTGGTTTTTTGAAAGAATCAATAAGATCGATAAACCATTGGCCACACTAATCCAAAAGAAATGAGAGAAAGCTCAAATTAATAAAATTATGAATGAAAAGGGAGAGATCACAACTAACACCAAGGAAGTAGAAACAATCACCAGAAGTTATTATCAACAGTTATATAACAATAAGTTAAGCAACCTAGAAGAAATGGATGCATTCCTGGGAAACTAAAAACACCCAAAATTGAACCAGGAAGAAATTGACAACCTGAATAGACCGATATCTAGTAACAAGATTGAAGCAGTGATCAAAAACCTCCCAAAAAACAAGAGCCCAGGACCTGATGGATTCCCTGGGGAATTCTACCAAACTTTCAAAGAAGAAATAATGCCTATTCTCCTGAAGCTGCTTCAAAAAACTGAAGCGGAAGGAAAACTTCCAGACTCTTTTTATGAAGCCAGCATTACCCTGATCCCCAAACCAGGCAAAGACCACACCAAAAAGGAGAATTTCAGACTAATATCACTGATGAATATGAATGCTAAGATTCTCAACAAGATCCTAGCAAACAGGATCCAACAGCACACTAAAAAGATTATCCATCATGACCAGGTGGGAGTCATCCCTGGGTTACAAGGATGGTTCAACATTCGCAAATCAATCAATGTGATAGAACAAATCAGTAAGAGAAGAGAGAAGAACCACATGGTCCTCTCAATTGATGCAGAAAAAATATTTGACAAAATCCAGCATCCGTTCCTGATTAAAACGCTTCAAAGTATCGGGATATAGGGACATTCCTGAACTTCATAAAATCTATCTATGAAAGACCCACAGCAAATATCATCCTCAAAGGGAAAAAGCTCACAGCCTTTCCGTTGAGATTGGGAACACAACAAGGATGCCCACTCTCACCACTCTTGTTCAACATAGTATTAGAAGTCCTAGCAACAGCAATTAGACAACAAAGAGAAATAAAAGGTTTCCAAATTGGCAATGAAGAAGTCAAACTCTCTCTCTTCGCAAATGACAGGACACTTTATATGGAAAACCCAAAAGACTCCACCCCCAAACTACTAGAACTCATACAGCAATTCAGTAACGTGGCAGGATACAAAGTCAATGTACAGAAATCATTGGCTTCCTTATACACTAACAATGAACATACAGAAAGGGAAATTAGAGAATTGATTCCCTTTACTATAGCACCAAGAACTATAAGATACCTGGGAATAAACCTAACCAAAGAGGTAAAGGATCTGTACTCGAGGAACTACAGAACACTCATGAAAGAAATTGAAGAAGACACAAAAAGATGGAAGACCATTCCATGCTCTTGGATCGGAAGAATAAACATTGTTAAAATGTCTATACTGCCTAGAGCAACCTATACTTTTAATGCCATTCCGATCAAAATTCCACCGGTATTCTTCAAAGAGCTGGAGCAAATAATCCTAAAATTTGTATGGAATCAGAAGAGACCCCGAATCGCTAAGGAAATGTTCAAAAACAAAAATAAAACTGGCAGCATCATGTTACCTGATTTAAAGCTTTACTACAAAGCTGTGATCACCAAGACAGCATGGTACTGGCATAAAAACAAACACACAGACCAGTGGAACAGAGTAGAGAGCCCAGATATGGACCCTCAACTCTATGGTCAAATAATCTTCGACAAAGCAGGAAAAAATATACAGTGGAAAAAAGACAGTCTCTTCAATAAATGGTGCTGGGAAAATTGGACAACTATATGTAGAAGAATGAAACTCAACCATTCTCTTACACCGTACACACAAAGATAAACTCGAAATGGATAAAAGACCTCAACGTGAGACAGGAATCCATCAGAATCCTAGAGGAGAACATACACAGTAACCTCTTCGATATCAGCCACAGCAACTTCTTTCAAGATATGTCTCCAAAGGCAAAGGAAACAAAAGTGAAAATGAACTTTTGGGACTTCATCAAGATCAAAAGCTTCTGCACAGCAAAGGAAACAGTCAACAAAACAAAGAGGCAACCCACGGAATGGGAGAAGATATTTGCAAATGACAGTACAGACAAAAGGCTGATATCCAGGATCTATAAAGAACTTCTCAAACTCAACACACACAAAACAGATAATCATATCAAAAAATGGGCAGAAGATATGAACAGACACTTCTCCAATGAAGACATACAAATGGCTATCAGACACATGAAAAAATGTCCATCATCACTAGCCATTAGGGAGATTCAAATTAAAACCACATTGAGATATCACCTTACACCAGTTAGAATGGCCAAAATTAGCAAGACAGGAAACAACGTGTGTTGGAGAGGATGTGGAGAAAGGGGAACCCTCTTACACTATTGGTGGAAATGCAAGTTGGTGCAGCCACTTTGGAGAACAGTGTGGAGATTCCTTAAGAAATTAAAAATAGAGCTTCCCTATGACCCTGCAATTGCACTACTGGGTATTTACCCCAAAGATACAGATGTAGTGAAAAGAAGGGCCATCTGTGCCCCAATGTTTATAGCAGCAATGGCCACGGTCGCCAAACTGTGGAAAGAACTGAGATGCCCTTCAACGGACAAATGGATAAGGTAGATGTGGTCCATATACACTATGGAGTATTATGCCTCCATCAGAAAGGAAGAATACCCAACTTTTGTAGCAACATGGACGGGACTGGAAGAGATTATGCTGAGTGAAATAAGTCAAGCAGAGAGAGTCAAGTATCATATGGTTTCACTTATTTGTGGAGCATAACAAATAACATGGAAGACATAGGGAGATGGAAAGGAGAAGGGAGTTGAGGTAATTGGAAGGGGAGGTGAACCATGAGAGACTATGGACTCTGAAAAACAATCTGAGGGTTTTGAAGGGGCGGGGGGTGGGAGGTTGGGGGAGCCAGGTGGTGGGTATTAGGGAGGGCACGTATTGCATGGAGCACTGGGTGTGGTGCAAAAACAATGAATTCTGTTATGCTGAAAAGAAATAAAATAAAATAAAATAAAATAAAATCCTTAGACTCATCTTCAATCCTTCCCATTCTGTCTCCCTCACTCATCAGCATATTTTGTCACTACTATCTTCAAAATACCCTCCCAGAACAGGCACTGTCTTGGTCTAAGCCACCATCTTCTCTCAGCCAGATCACTGCAACAGAATCCTAGCAAGTCTTGCAGGTACACACTTGCCCTGTGGCCGGCTATTCTTCAACATAGCAGTCAGAGGGATCCCTGATAAACTCAAGCCAGATCATGTCACTCCTCTGCTCAAAGGCCTGCAGTGGCTCCCTGTTTTCACTCAAAGAAAAGTTGACATCGTCACGATGGCTGAAAGAAAGAAACGTGGCTTAGTATACCTCCCTTCACTAATTCTCTGACCTCCCCCCTAGCACGTGGTCTCTGCTCACTCCCTTCCAGCCTCATTGGCCTCACTGGCATCCTTGTCCACAACAAGCAAAATCCCACCTCAGGGCCTTTGTTCTGGCTGCTGCCTAGAATGCACTTCCCCTAGAAGTCTACTTTCCTCCCATCCTCTAAGTCACTAACCAAACCTCCCTTGCTTAGTGAGGACTCACCGGACCACCTATTCATACTAACATCCCCAAACCCACATACATGCACTCTGCCAAGTCTTCCATACCTGGCTCTACCTTTTCTTTTTTCTGTAGCACTTATCACATTGTAACATAGTATAAAATTCATCTAATATGTTCACTGTTTAGTTTCTGCCTCTTCTCAGTAGAATGCAGGCTCCACAAGAGCCATAATTTCTATTTTGTCCACTACTGTACTCATAATGAACAGTACAGACTTTGATCACAAATAACTGTGTCAAATACGATCTGCATAAATGGAAATTATGGCATACTGAGAGCATAAAATATATTCAGTCATTAAAAATAATAAATTACAGCCTAAGTAGATGATTTGAAGGGACTCCCATAAGATACTATTGAAGGGGAAATGCTCCATGATGAAATCAGTTTACTCTTTTCTCATTTTTGTTCAAAACTCAAAAAATGTCCTCATTTTGTAAAAAAAAAAAAAAATAGTAATTTTTTCAAAGTGTACAAGCGGATGTGTGTCCATATTGTGTTTTATGAGCATGGACAAAGTTTATCAGTATAGAGGAAAAAAAACTTTTTTTCAGTGAGAAGGATATATGGAATGATCTGAGTTCAAATTCTGATTAATCCACTTATTATTGATACAACCTTTCTCAAAATCCGTTCCCTCAACTATAAAACAAGGATAATAATGGCCACTTTGTAGGCTTGTTGTAGGACTTGCATATGAACTGTGGGATGCATTCAGTGACTGTGGGGTCAGTCATTCCCCCTTCTGTCACTAGCAACTAGGCCCGTGCCTAACAACTTCAGATGCTCAATAAATATTTGTTGAAAAAATTAACAGTTGCTATTATTATCACATACAACAAACCAAATACGAAGTTTCTGAGAAAAAAAAAAAAAAACAGTTTAAGTGGATTAGTTACACAGTTTAAAATCTATAATAACACCAGGGAATACAAAGCTGCACTGAGTCACTATCCTAGAGTGTCAGTGTGCAAACAAAAAAAGAGATAGCACATATGGCAGGCATCAATGGTGATGATTTTCCCACTGATTATGTTTCCAGATTAGTTATCATCAGCCACCAGGAAATCTAAGCAAACGTTCATTGGCAGAATTTTAGTCCTAGCATAAAGATCCATTGTTTCTTCACTAGATTCACCTTCCAAGCTGATCAACAAAACACTTTATTCCACAAAATCCAGTCTCTTTATATTAACATTTATGCATGGTGATTTTTCCTTTATGCTTTTACTTATTTTTCTTTACAGGGTACCTCTCTCCCATATGTTTTTCTGGTACCTCTCTCCCATATGTTTTTCTAACTGTACACAACTTGTGCTTTTTTTTTTTTTCCGCTTATTTTCTTTTCATAAACTCAGATTTGAACCTTTCTTTCAGGTATTTTTCACGGGATTTGACCTCACTAAATGTCTTTACTGCAAATCCCTCAAAGAGAAGCAAGGTGTTTGCCTTGATTTGCAAGAGAGGGAGTTGGCATTATGGAAGGCACAGGAGCTTGAGAGGAAGCTGTTAGCTGCAAGGCTCCCTGCAAAGCTTCTCTGGGCTTCGGTGTCATTATTTGTAAAATAAGAATGGATAAATTTAATTACTTCTGAAGTTCTTTTTCTACTTCTATGAATATACTTTTTCCTCCCCCTTATAAGGGAACCACTCATCCAGGTTTTATTGCAAGAATGACAATTTCAAAGATCTTCTCCAGAATCAATACTGAAAAGAGGCAGCAGAATATTCATCAATGTGGCAGATTTGCAATGGGTACTTTTTATCAGGACCAGTATGTGGGGAAGGACCCATTCACTAGCCATCATATAATGTTCCACATAAACTAGGCAAGGAACAATTATACTTTGGAGCCCAGGTTGGATAAAAATGGCTCACCAAAAATGTTTACATTCTCATCCCCAGAATCTGTATGGTACTTTACCTGATAAAAAGAGACTGTGCAGATGTAATTACATTAGGCATCTTGAGATGGGGAGATTACCCTGAATTACCTGGGTCTGCCGATCTAACCACTTGGTCCTTGTAAGAGAAGCAAGAAGCGTCAGAGTCAGAGAAGGAAATATGACCACAAAACCAGAGGTCAGAATGATATGGGGTAAAGGAATGAGCACAGGAACGTGGGCAGCCTCTGGAAAACTGCAGAAGACAAGGAGGTAGACTCCAGAGCCTCCAGGAGGTATCAGCTGTGCCCACTCGTTTTAGATTTATATTTTCCAGAACCATAAGATAATAAACTTGTATTGCTTTAAGCCACGAAATGTGTGATAATTTGTCACAGTAGTAACAGGAAACTCATACCCCTCACTGTTAATAAATTTTGCCCTGAAAAGTAGCTGTGTATAAAATTCCAGGATATCTGGACAAAGTTTGAACTAGGAACCTACATTTGTCCATGAGAAAGGCAAAGTAGAGTGGGACACTGCCCTAGGGTTCATGGGCACAGGATGCCACTTAGGAGCCACTTGGGCAATAAAACACAAGGTTGAGAGGGAATGGGGCCAGGAACAGCACTACCCCAGTGGGGCCAATTCACTAGAGGTGGTGTAGAAATAGGCCTCGGCAATACTCTTTACTGCTTCTTCTGGAACTGGGGGACAAAAAATCTGGGAGAGACATAATTTTATTTCATTTAGACTTAGTTATTTCCTTTTCAGCTTCAGCTTTCCTGCTAGTCTTTGGTTCTTTTTAAAAATACAAACCCAGGGGCGCCTGGGTGGCTCAGTGGGTTAAGGCCTCTGCCTTCGGCTCAGGTCGTAATCCCAGGGTCCTGGGATCAA
Source organism: Enhydra lutris kenyoni (assembly GCF_002288905.1). NCBI lineage: Eukaryota > Metazoa > Chordata > Mammalia > Carnivora > Mustelidae > Enhydra > Enhydra lutris. Next base: position 10,962,974 of record NW_019154087.1, on the reverse strand, counting down.
GCCCCACATCATCGGGCTCTCTGCTCAGAAGGGAGCCTGCTTCCCCCCCACCCCTGCCTGCCTCTCTGCCTACTTGTGATCTCTGTCAAATAAATAAATAAAATCTTTTATAAATAAATAAATAAAAATACAAACCCAGCTCAGCTTGGGCAAGTTAAAGAACTTCTAGATAGAAGGGAAAATAACTACATATCTTATCAGGTAAGGCTTTAAGCCTGCTAGTAAAGAATGAATTGGAAAGGAAAAAAACTTTTAAAGGTCAGCCTAAAGACAAATGCAAAATTTCTGACAAAAAGTAATGATCCAGCAAGTATTTAATCTGCAAAATGGGGATAATAATAAACCTTTGAAGACCACTGTACAATAAAATGAGAAAGCGTATATAAGTACACAGTGAACAGAAAACCCAGACTTCATAAGGGGTGATTGTGTGCGACCCTTTCAGGCTGCCACAGTTTCCAAGACGGTACTTCAGTGGAAATGTTTCAACAACTCCTCTTGTCCGCAACACAGTCTGTCACAAGGGTTACTAGCCCTTAACACACCACTTCTGTTTTACTCCCAACAAGTCTACCTACAAACTGTTCAACTCCCTCCAAATGGATTAAGAGCACAAAATCTGATCAGACTCACAGCAATCAGTAGATCATGGGTCCACCTCTTAGTCTGGTGTCACCCAGGTAATACTGGAGGAGTCACACCAACAGATGTGTGACTTAAAATGCTCAGTAATACAGATATTTTAACAATAATTTGACTGACCCCAAGAAATTCAACCCCTCCATGAAGCCCTCTTTGATTCTCTCTGCATTTTCTGATCACTTTACTGTAATGATGAAGCGGCGGGGGGGGGTAGGTCTCTCCTTCTGAACTTTTGCAGCACCTCTTACCCACAGTTTCATGCCTCATTTGGTTGACTATCATAGCGCCAGTGAGATCGGATGGAAACTATTTCCTTCACTGTCTCCTTGACCAGACTAAAAACTACTCTGATTCAGCAATTCCATTGCCTAATACAATGTCTGGGAGAATCAATCCAGAGAAACAGGCTGAAATTATCGTAATAATCTTCATGATAATTTGCACTTTTTTACTTGTTTACTGCTTATCTCCCTGCACAAGAAAAAAAGCTCCTTGTGGAAGAAGACCATGTCTGTCTTGCTCACCTGTGTACCCTCAGAACCTAGCAAAGTGCCTGCTACATATGAATGGCTAAAGGACTAAGTCTGAGAAGAAAAACCAACTGCCTGCAACAGACCTAAAGGAAAGGAAGACTGGCAGTACTGTATTTCCTGCCTTAATCCTTTCCATAAAATCAGAGAATTTGAGAGCTTGAAGGAACCTGGTGGTTCACCTTTCCACATTTTGGGTTCCAAGCATGTCAACCACCACCACCCACTGATTAATCTCATAAGCCATGAGGGGAAATAAATAATGGTCATGATATAAAAAATGTAATGTCATAAGGTATTTGTTTGCTTAACTTTTTTTGTATGTATATTTCATGTATTACCTTTGAGTAATAATATTAATTTTAATCTGTATAGTACTTTAAAATCTAAAATTCCACATCTTCATTGAAGCATTAAAACTGCTCATGAGGGGCACCTGGGTGGCTCAGTGGGTTAAAGCCTCTGCCTTCGGCTCAGGTCTTGGTCCCAGGGTCCTGGGATTGAGCCCCACATATGGCTCCCTGCTCAGCAGGGAGCCTGCTTCCTCCTCCTCTCTCTCTCTCTGCCTACTTGTAATCTCTGTCAAACCAATAAATAAAATCTTTTTTAAAAAATTATTAAAAAAAAAAAAAACTGTGCTCATGAGATAACACATAAGATACACTTAGAACGGGGTCTGGCACATGGCAGGCAAAAGTGTCCACCCTATCCTCATCATTAGCACCGCAATGTATATAACCATTAAGAAACTCAGGTGTCCTTCTTCTACTCAAGGGCCTTCCAACAGTCTCATCCATTCTTTCTCCAAGGACAGTTCATGGCTTACACAGAAATCGCTACCAAAGGACCTTCTCCTCATCTAACCTCTAATTTTTATAATGGCAAGAAAAGGAAAGGACATCCTTTCCTTTTCACTTTATTGTCACTATGCAGACTTTCTACCAAAAAAAAAAAAAGAAAAAAGAAAAAAAAGAAAGAGAGAGAAAGAAAACACAAGAGAGGCAGCAGGCCTGCAAAAAAGAAAAAAGATAATGGCCAAAGAAAAACCTAGTAGGGCTGAGGTGGAGCCAGGACATTAGGTGATTCTGCTGCAGGGAACCCACTCTAGGAATCACTGCAAAAAAGGGGGGAGGACATGGATGAAAAAAAGGATTAAGGGGTCCCGTTGTTAAGGACATCTCAAATGGACCTGATCAATATAGTGAGAGTGGAGTATCTAGAAAGATCAGTACCAGTCCGGATTAGATTCCCTGAATTTGAAATCAATAGATGACTTGCATTGCAATTATTTTTTTTTTTAAATAGAAATGTTATATGAGATTATGTGTTAAAATGTGACACAAATTTGTAAATTCCAATGTGTGTGTATATATATATATGTAAAACGTGATATATTCCAAAATTATTTAGAATAGAAAATATGAAAACTTTAAAGTAAGGTCTTTAATTTAACTGCTGAAATACTGTCTTCTCAGGCCCCTTGATCCTTGATTTATGGCCAGTAGGCCTATTAAAGGTAACTTGGAAAATATTTAAGAATCAAGAAACTACATGCAAACAGGTAAGGGATGCATGTCCATTTAGCTTCAGGCTGACCACTAAGGTAAAATCTATTCCTCAGCTTCAGCGTGGACCTTGGCCTTTGGAAGGCAAAGGAGCTAAAGCCTAACTCCAGGTCCTTTCTGGCATCAATGAACCTGTCCATGATCAATAACCTTATGACTGAATATCCTGTTGTCATAACTAAATTATGTCACTACTAGTGTGTCATCTGAATTCAATGCAAACATCTACATATTCATCTTAAATATAAGTAAGCATTCTGGATTAAAATCTCTATGTGTTCTATAAGTTGAAGTTACAAGAGCCAGGAAAAGATAAGTGTCTATTTAGTACTGCAATAATAAAACAGAATAATATATGGTGATTTTGGAAGCAGTTCATTCTATACCCAAAATAATTTTAAAACTTCCAAATAATCAAGTACATGGAAAAATTAGTTGAATTCATAAACGTATCAAAAGAAAGTACATTGGCCAGCTGTTTCTAAAAAACTTGACAGTAATATAAGACAAAAACTAGGGATTATGTAATAATTCTAATAGCTGTATAACTTTTTAATTATAACTATTAATAACAATAAATAAAATAAGAACTGTGTTTAAGAACTGTGTTTGCTTTTTAAGTAGTACACTTAGACCTGAGACCTTCAAGAAAACCCATCTGGGAGTTTTCATATTCTGTGAGAAAAGATTAAAAGCAGAATTTCAACTTCTACTTTGAAAGAATGTTGACTTTGACATTTTCTTCTTTGGCAAAAACACCTATTCATAGGTTTATCTCAAATTCAGATAAAGTGTTTATTCCTGGTTTTCACCTTTGAGCATTCGTCCAAACTCCCATTTAAAAGATAAATATGGGGTTTGTTTTTTCCACTCTTATCCTACGAGATACTTATAGGTCATGTTGTCAAGGAAGTCCCACAGCACCTGTTGATCTTCCTCCCCCTGCTCTTCAGGTGAGGGGGTGGACGGAGATTTATACCCAGAAGAAAGGCATCCTAGTGTCTCTGAATGTATTCTGTGAACCTCTTGCTAGCATACCTTTCCTAAACAAGCCTGCTCTTGCCGCCAAACTTCCATTTTTCAAAATCCCTGTTGTGGGGAGAGGGCGGGAGAGGGCCCAAGGAGGGAGTACCCGACAGGGATAGATCTTAAAAGAACATGAGCTTTGGAACCAGAAGCCATAGATTTGAAGCCTAACTCACTAACTCGGCAGGATATTCAACCTTGCAGTACTTCTGTTTTTTCATCTCTTACACGAGGATTACTGTTCTCAAGGGAGTTGCAGGGGTGACGTTACTTAATGTAGGTCAAGTTCCAAGTACTGACCTTGGCCCAAAGTATCTGCTCAATAAATGGTGGCTCTCACTACCCTGAGTATTTCACCACTGCCTTCGTGGTTCCAAATTTTACATATTCTGTGACGCAGCTGTAACACAGGTCTCATCAACTCCAAAGGTCTGGAATTTTCCAGCAATCTCTCCTCCTAGGCCTTTGCTTTCAACATCCAACATTTCCTGACCGTTTTCGTATTTACAGTGCAATGTGCCTGCCTTGCTCATTTGCCGCTAAATTTCTGGAAGGAGCGATCTAGCAAGAGAAAATCCTAAGGCAGAGAAAAAAAGATGAGAGAGTCTAAGATTGTCTCGTTGGCACCTCCCAGAATCCACAAAACACATTCTGAAAGGAGGAAAAGCAGTTCTGCATGCCTGAGATCCTAAGGCCTGTGCAGAACTGCGCTCCGGGTGCCGCCTCCAATCCCTACAGGGAGTGCGGGGTGCTTCTGGCCACATTTCCTCATCCTAAAGGAAGAAAAGCGGCGACGGGGCTGTGTGCGCGCCTAGGAAGACACACGCCCACGCGCGGCTCCGCCAACGCAAAGACGCAGCTCCCTCCCAGAACCGAGGAAGAGGGAGGCTCCATCCGGACTCACTTCCTGCAGGGGAAAGGAAAGACATCTTGCCGCAGGGCGGCCCGCGACAGTTCCGCCCCCGAACCAGCCGGCAGCGGAGCGCGCCCCGCAGGCACTTACGTGGCGCAGCCCGCTCGGGAGGCGCGAGCAGGCAAAGGCCGCCCCGCCAGCCCAGGCCTCCCCGCGGGACCCCCGGCCAACCCCGGCTATAGGCGGCGCCCGCGGAGCCCCCGGCCCGGCGGAGGGGCGACCCCAGGAGGCGCACAGAGCGCGGCAGGAGCAGGGGCGCGCAGGCTGCCACCGGGTCACCCACCTTTCTCACTCTGCGGGCCGTGTAGAGCCCCATCCCGTCCTGAACCCGGGAGGACTTCAGGGAGAACCTGTCCGGCACGTACATGCCCAGCATTTTCCCGGACGCGGCCGCCGCCGCCTCCGCCTCGCTCAGCACCAGCTCCCTGCGCCCGGGCGGCGACACATCGAAATTTGGGGTGCTGGGTGGAGGGGAGAGGCCGGCGGGAAAGGAGGAAATGGAGTTTTCCTCCCAGAATCCCCACCTCCCCCGGCGATTCCAGGATCCCCCGCGGCTCAGCCCCTCCTAGTCCCGGGTCTGGCTCAACCCGGAGCCGCGGCGGCCGCTGCTGCCATTGCTGCCGCGGGGGCGCGGGGGGCGCGGGCCGGGGCGCTGCGGGCGCAGAGACGCCGCGCGCTGATTGGCCCGAAGTTGGCGGCTCGGACCCGCGCCGGGCGCGGTGCCGGGAGCGGAGCTGACCTCGGGGCCTCAAACCTAGAGGCCGGCTAGAGGAGAGGACCAGCCTGCTCCCGGTACCCCGCGCGGCAGCTTACGGACCCGCCCTAGTCCCGTTTAGGGTTTTGGCCCGCTAAACTAGCAGTATTTCTAGGCGGGAAATTTTAGTCTTTTTAGATGCAAAACGAAATGGGCCGTGACACAGCTGGGGGCATCCTCCAAAACAATCTTATGGAATTCCAGACTCTGAAAGTATTTTTACTGCCCCGCCACTGAAAGCCAACCCTGAGATCTCGGAACTTTGGGTGCTTCTCACATCTAAGTTATGCGTCTTTTTTTTTTTTTTTTTTAAACAATGCTTGTTTCAGGGATTTGAATTCATAGAGGATCAGTGAAGGGGGGGTGTACACAGTCTGCAACTAATCCGTTTTAATTCAAAATTTGTGGCGAACAATTTATTATTTAAATCCAGCAGAAACTAGTTTTTGGATGGTGCTGTAATTCAGGGAAAGTTCTTACAGTTCCCAAGATAACACCATTTCTGAGTTCTCTTTTGCTTGGAAATCACCAGACCTGTCATAGATCACCAGACATAAGCAAGAGAGGTGGGGGAGTTGGGAGGGAACGCCTGAACAATAGAATCTTGTATCACAGCAATGAAACAACAGAAGTCTTGTTTTAGTCGTTTTAATAAAGTTTGGTACTGCTCAGAAGAAATTTTAAAAGGCTGTTTTCTCCTTTAAGACAAGCTAGGAGCTTTCTATTCATGTCTCCTGATATTCTTGATAATTTTCTACTCTGAGGTCTTTTGGAATTCATTTGATGGCCCTATAAACATTTGATGTTCTTTATAAACCATTAAAAATAGTAATTCTGACAACATTAAAGACCACACTGTTAAAAAATATAATTCAACTAAATAAATTTTAAAGATTTTATTGGTTGCATTCAACAATCCATAAATGGGGCAGCATGCAATCTGGCAAAGAGAAAAGAGCATTGAGGAGCTGTACTAAATGAAAGACTTTGGGGCAGAAAAAAGCAAAAACAAGGAAATTATACTCGACAAAAAAGCAGATTGGCTGTTGAAGGTTACTTTCTTTTAGGGGATGGCAGGTATCCATCTGGCAGATTACCTGTCTAGTTCTTATCAGGCAACTCTGATTGACTGGTTTAAAATTACATTTCTATAAGAGCCAAAAGTAATTAAGTTGAATCTCAGTTTGGTAACATGGAGCTTAGCATAAGTGACTCCATTTTGAGCCTGTTGTCTTGCTTTCAGCAACACACACACACATCATGGAAATGATTTCTATTTCTTGACTTAGAAAAGCCTTGGGATGAAAATAGCTCCTCATTTCTTAAGTAGAAGAATTGTATTAAAATCACATAATAACAATATTTGGAGATTTCAAAGAATAGAATAAATTATTCTCTTTTTGGAAAATGTAAGGGCAGCTTTGTCAGGGGTGACAAGACGATGCCTTAATTATTCCTGGAGTTTCCATTGCTTTAAACCCATCACTGAAAATACTATCTAACCTTCTATAGGGAGGAAATGAATCAATAAATACAGTTTGGGGGACCTGGGTGGCTCAGGCAGTTAAGCATCAGACTCTTAGTTTCAGCTCAGGTTGTAATCTCATGGTCTTGAAATCAAGCCTGTTGTTGGGCTCCGTACTCAGCGTGGAGTCTGCTTATCCCTTTGCTGCTCCCCTGCTCACATGCATGCACACAGTGTCTCTCTCTAAAATAAATAAATACAATCTTCTAAGTAGTAAATACAGCTCATTTGAATGGAATTCCATTCAATCATAACATCTATGTAATACGTACTATGTAATTCTACATAATGTAATAGGTGTTTAGCAAATATTTCTTAATTAAAAGTCAATTCTAAGGCTAATCTGAGATTTTCAAACCAGTGAATGAATGATATGCCTAAATTTCACTAGTGCCCCCAAAGAATCTGGACTAAATCGGTTTTCCGGGGGTCCTTTAAGCCAGTGCTATACCCAAGCCAGACCAGGTCCCCTGAGTGCAGATAGAACCAGATCACAATCCAGAGGGTGGCCATGGCGTTTACCCCAGAGCACTCAGTCCTTTGTCAGACACAGCCTTTCAGTTCTGGCCCTGAAGCAACACTGGCTTTTCAGTCAAATGCTCTGCCATGTCTGTTTGGGCACAAAAGTTTCCACAGCTTTTGATTTTTCGAAAAGAAATGTTTTCTGGTTTTGGTCTGACACAACCCTCATTCACTGATGACCCTTGTTTGGCATATCTCCCTTTTTGTTGCATGTTATGTTTCTGGGGAGCAAAGTTGTCAGCTTGAGAATGCTCATCTTTCTGAATGTACATATCTTTATTAATAAATAGTAAAAAAAAAAAAAAAGTTTGTAAAGATAAGTCTGAAAGTAATAAAATGAGAAACTTTCCAGATCTTTTATGAATCTCTGTCAGGGGTTTTGTTACAACTGGCACAAATAGTAGATTTCATCAAAGACTACAATGTTCTTTTTACCTATATGATGGGAATGTTCAGAAGATCTGCCTAAAAGATGGAAAACAGTAATAAAAAGCTCTTAATAATAATCCCTATTACAACACATAAAAAAGGATACACGTTTGCCAAATCAAAATGCATAATACTGACCGGAAATTTGATTTTGAAGCCTGTAAGACAGTAGTCGTACAATGAGTCACTTCTTAGAACTTTAAAAGCTAGAAAGTGACCTTTCAATATTATCTTTGAAAAACGGGAAATTAAAAGTCTGCTTTATATCATGAGTTTAAATCCAGTCTTTAAAAAATAAGTAAGAAAATCAAAATATTGACATCAAAGTACTACCATGCACCTGATTTACTTATTCTAGAAAATTTTGCGCTATTTTGATGCAAGAGAAATGACTCTATAAACATTTCTCCTTATTTTCAAATTTGCTTCTGGAGGAAATTCTTTTCATTGATATGCCTAAAGCACTCTCTACTTATTGAATTCAAACTTCTGTGCTGGTGCAGGCCTTGTTTTTTATTACAAGGAAAGACTTGAATGATGATTCTATATTAATTAATTATTTTACCAGAATTCTTCTGATTGTGTCTTGGTTATTAATGACATTTCCAACTGCCATGATAGAATAAAAGCCTGATAGGAAAAAAAAAAATCACTGAGGGTTATTTGTCTTTTTAGTTTCTTTAGAGTCAGAAGGATTTTGTAGTGAACGAATATGAAGCCAAGTTTCCTGAGAAGAAAAGAATAAAGATTTACTTGGTGTGACTCAAAAAAAAAAAAAAAAAATCTGAAAATAAAATCTATAGTGTGGTTGTTGGATTCTTGCTCTAGAATCATTTATCCTTAGATTCTACAATAGAAACACCACCATGAAAAGATGACCCTGAAACCTGAAAAAGTCTGCATATTTAATTTTCTTTAATCTCCTGGTTTTAAGTGATGATAGCAAAGACTTGGATGCAGTACCAGAACATAATCATAAAATCCTTTAACCAGAAAAAACCTAGGGGCACCTGTCTGGCTCAGTCGGTACAGCATGCAATGCTTAATTTCAAGGTCATGAGTTTGAGCCCCACATAGGTGTAGAGATTACAAAAACAAACAAACAAACAACAAAAACAACAACAAAAACCTTGAAAAACCTAGAAGCTATTGGGACTAGAGTGAGTAATGTTGTAAAAAGATAAGCCAAAGGATAAATCAGTGGTCATAGCCTCAAAAGTCAATGCTGTTCATGGAGCGGCATGTGGAAGGGTAGAAGGAAGCAGAAGGAAACTAAGGCAAGGAAACCAAGGAGGAAACCAAGGATAATGGTTTCCATGCATTGAGCTTAGTATATACCAGAAGTGAGACTAGGTTCTTGGTATCCATTATTTTAAAGCCCTAACAGTCCTACTGTAAACAGTCTGGCAAAGTAAATTTTATTAGACCCATTTTACACACCAGGAAACTGAATCCAAGAGAAGTGATCAATCATAAATGAATTTCACACATTCGTGAAGTGCTGGAGGTAATTCAAACCCAGGACTGGCTGATTCCTATGTCCTTGATTCTGTCTCCTGCTGATTCAGTCTGGTTCACTTTCCAGTTACACTTCCTATGAGGCTTTAGGAGAGAAGGAACACTCCACTTATCTCTCTCTCTCTCTTTTCCTCTTTCATCTCACCCCATCTCCCCAGTGCCCCACCCAGCTCCTCCCTTAGAACTGGGCAGAAAATCTGATTGGCCAAAGTCCATAAAATACTTACTCTGTTGTCAGATGCTCCAGTTGGGTTCAATCAACTGTGCTGAAGAGAAGATCAAGTCCTGTGATTCTCCAAGGACATTTCCTCGGCAGAGAATGACTGTCAGATAAGACACTGATTTTAAAGAAAGTTTCCCTGAACCTGATACATATTTTGAGGCTTGGCCTATTTAAAACCATAGCCTAGCTCATTCATACATTTCTAATCCACAGAAGTGATAATTTTAAAAAGAATCAGTAATTAACCAAAAAGCAATACCAATTCTCCCATGTTTGTCAGAACCTCACAGTTTGTTCTACTGATTTCCCTTTTCCCTTATTGAAATAAAATGGTGATTTCAGAGCTAAAGTATCATGAAGGGGACAGTGGGTTGTCGGGGGGGCACCTCATAGCATACCATTCAAAATGAGACATGAGAAATCTTAAAGTAATCATTTTCTGTAAACTCTCTGAAACTATATAGAGAGTGAAATAATAATTATTGTAGTAATATCTTACTAATTATTTATCACAGAGAGGCATGAACCATCCTTTTCCTTAGAAAATGTTATTTTAAATAAACATCACAGTTGAGTGCTAATCTCTTGGTGATCTCTCTATCACAAGGGGCACATACCAACCAACGATGTAATTCCCACCGAATCAGGGTCTCTATCTGGCCTCCTCTCTACCGCTTCTTTCTCATGTTCAACAGCTTGAAGTTTCACATAGTATTTCATCATTAGAAAGGTAATCTAACTCAATCCTCTCTGGCTGAGTGTGTGATCATAACAAATTAACACTGGCTATCACTAATATTAAAACTTCTTTCAGTTGTTTCCAATTGTAACCAAGGACTATATTAACATATTTTACATGTGGACGAAGAATATTTTTATTTAGTCCAACAGGCGAGTTCAAGACAGTAGAGTTCATTAACATTATTTTCCTGTGTTTTAAAAAGTCTTTGTAATTAGGGCACAATATATTAATGTCACTTACTTCTAAAACACCAACAAAATTTTCTGTGCTAAAGTGGGTCTATAGCTCTTAAGCTTTTATATACAAACTTAATTTGAGAAGTATTTAAGTTGTATACATGACAATAATAAGAAACAATATATTATTCTGAAAGTTACCAATGCTGCTTGCCCTGAAGGTAACTTAAACCTATTGTTTTAAGAAACTTGTCAACATATGGAAAACCAAATTGGAAGACTTCTGGCTATGTGACAGGCATATTCTCTGGAGAGAAGATACCAAAAAATTTAAATACTCAAATATGGCAAAAATAACACATCCTCTTATACCATTGGGTCCAATGTTTCCTCTGTGAATTATAATCCAGCCAGACTTTGCCTGAGGAATTCAGTTACTATAAGTATCTCTTTATTGAAGGTCACTATGCAGCTGTGAAAAAAAAAAAAAAAATTGGCATTATGCTGATTCTTCAAGTCATCAGTTCTGAATATTTCTGCAAAATTTTACCATAAGAAATCTTAGGCCTGAAGGAAGCAAACAGAGTTTTTTTTTTTTTTTTTAATCCCACAGGGGTGCCTGGGTGGCTCAGTGGGTTAAAGCCTCTGCCTTAGGCTCAGGTCATGATCCCAGGGTCCTGGGATTGAGCCCCACATCGGGTTCTCTGCTCGGCAGGGAGCTTGCTTCCCTTCCTTGCTCTCTGCCTGCCTCTCTGCCTACTTGTGATCTCTGCCTGTCAAATAAATAAATAAAATCTTAAAAAAAAAAAAAATCCCACAGACCACATTAGAGTCTGTGGTAAATTATATAGGCTACCCACAAAAATAGCTTCTGGAAATCTCTTCCCCAGACACAACTGCCAAAATAGTCTCCCTCCTTTGTTTCTACCATGGGGAACTCCTCTCTGTTGGGAGTGCTTCCCAGTCTCTTCTGGAGTGGTAGGGAGTCATGGAAACAGTAAGGTTCTGGGAATCAGAGTATGAGTTTGAGTCACAGAGCTGAGAAGTATTAACATGAGACCATAGGAAAGGTTAATAGCCACTCTACAACTATAGTGAGTTTGCCAAGTTTGCCAAGTTTGCAGAACCCTGGACACAAGACAGGTTCAAAAGCAACAGAAATTATTGTTACTGTTATTATTACCTTGGATTAGGACTATGTCTCATTGCTGTACTCTAGTGTTCTTCACCAAGCATTCTAGGCTTTGCTTTAATTACCCAGAAGTGAGTCTATTAATCTGCACCATGGCACGTGGCAGCCCCCGATCATCCTTCCTGGACAAGAAGAGTATCCTTAATGTCTGCATGATGCTGGCTATAGGACAAGGATACTTCCATAGAGATAAGCAGGATACTAAAATTTTCCAGTAAGAACTTGAAGGAAACTGTTCTTCTCTGGGCTCATAGACCACGTGTGTCTTCCAATGGGGGAGGAAATAAACCTTCCAGAAGTTACAGGATATTAATTTTATCAGTTTGAAGTCCTTGATTATACTCCCCATTTACTTAAAACTTTGTAGAATCTTCAATTTTTAACTCAAAATACAGACTCCTGGCAAGAAGAGTTTATAGAACTCATGATGTGTCAAGCACAAAGAATAAGCAATACAAGTGATGGGACTTTGAAAACTCAACAGCGCATGAAAATAATGTAGTGGCCAATACTACTACTTTGGGATAGGAAGAAGAGAAAAGGAATCTATTTAATGCATTTCAAAGGTTGGCCCATACAACCTGTGTTTTTGCCCAGTTGGAGGCTGAGTAATTTGTGGAGAAATGAAGTATTTCTTTTTTTTTTTTTAAATGAAGTATTTCTTACAAGGAGGACTTAATCGTATTTCTGTCATGCTAGCATGTATATTACAAATAGGAAGGGAACAGAGATATGAAGCAGTCCCTTTAGAGACAGAGTGCTATGGTCCTGCACGAACACACAAATCATCTTGCTGAGCTCATGGGAGAAAAGAAAGCCTCTTCTAGACATCATTTAATGACAGTTGATAATCTGTGGACAAAATGTTTGAGGAAGTGCATAAGTGAATATGAACCCCAGCAGCAAGGTTCCTGAAGGTACAACTTGATACGACCTTTTAACCTGGAAGAACAATTGTGGGGACATATTAAACATGGTAGACACAGAAGAGGATTTGCAAGGCCTGAAGTGATTCTTTACACACAAGGTTGGGAAATGGAGAGACACAGCCCAAATAGTGACACCCAGCACATGCAGAGAGTACATGTAGTAAGCTGTGCACATAGCAAATTATAAATTGGTGTGAGGAATAAACTGCAGGTCGTTCCCATAAAAGGGATGATCACGATCATCTTAAACAAATCTTTCATTAAGAACTGAAAAAGTTACTCCCAAATTAACTAAATATCAATGGTAGAACTGAATGACTTCTCTCTGTGCTTTGCCCTCAAAAGTCTGGTGCCCAGAGTGGGCAAAGGCACAAGAAGCCAATCCCTGGCAGAATTCTGTCTACACAGGACTGACTTTTGTCTGGGTACACTGCATCCCTCTAATATTTAGCCAAGATAATTAAGGTCAACACCCAAAAAACCAGAACCATATGAGATCTTTGTAATGATCGCACAATGAGAACGTAGAGGTGAAATAATATGAGTTAATCTTAAAGCTATTTGGTTCACTTATCTGGATTCCTTGGTCCAATATTGCACATGTACGCTCCTCTTCCACGCTTCTATTTTCTTTCCCTTTTCCTGACAGTCTCCTGCAGCTCCAGTGTTATTGTATGCTATAAAAAATATTTTACTCATGCAATCGCAATGCTTTTTAACTTTCAAGCTCAGTAGGGAAAATATGGAGGTGTTTAATTCTCCAGTTTTATATATTTTTTTTCATGGGAAATGAAAGTCAAAATCTGAAAAGTAGCAACTTGCAGTAAAACACTATTTTTCTTCTTTTCCCAATATGTCTAAATGACATCAAGTTCAAATACTTTATTACAGATAATCCTAGCCAATTTAAATGTCCAATTTCTCAATAAAACATGAATCAGGAAAAGTCAATATCTTTGCAGATTCCAAATTTTGCCCTCAGATAGTCTAGCTAAATTTCCACTCACTTCAGGGTGAGTTATAAAAAGTACATCTGAGGGAAGAATTTGGCCCAGGAAACTTAAAATGATTGTAGGATAAGTACAATATTTCTTATGCTTATGGTTATATAGTAGTTGTGTAACTTCCAAAAGGAAGACATTAAAAATCCATAATACAACAAATTTAATTTAAAACATAGCTATTTTATATTAACTACCTAGCATAATATAATTAAATAAATTTAATTAAAAATATAGCATAATACAGCAATTTAATTAATAAGTTTTCAGGTGGCTCAGTCGCTTAAGTATCTGACTTGATCTCAGCTCAGGTCTCAATCTCAGGGTCATGTGTTCAAGTCCTGCATTGAGCTCCATGCTGGGTGTGGAGCCTACTGAAAAAGAAATTGTTAATTTAACTAGCTTTGAAGAGTTTTAACTTATTTTAAAGAACACCCTGAATAAAGAGGGCTTTTTCATTCATTTAAAAATATTCATTCAGGGACACCTGGGTGGCTCAATGGGTTAAAGCCTCTGCCTTTGGCTCACGTCATGATCCCAGGGTCCTGGGATTGAGCCCCTCATCGGGCTCTCTGCTCGGCGGGGAGCCTGCTTCTCCCTCTCTCTCTCTCTCTGCTTGCCTCTCTGCCTGCTTGTGATCTCTGTCTGTCAAATAAATAAATTTTAAAAATCTTTTAAAAAAATATTCATTCATACTATCACTTCTTTCAAAGGATAAATATTTCTTATCCCAATATTACATACGACAATTAGCTCCAATGTAAAATCTGAAAAATTTCTAAGTACTGACTTTATTAAGAAAGAACCTTTTTGATCCATATAAGATATTTAGTTGCAATCATAGGAGTCAAACACTGGTTCTTGGAAGAATAGACAGTGACAAGCAGTAAATAGCTAAAATAACTAAATAACCAAAACAAACTGGCTTTATTTTTGTTTGTTTGCTTGTTTGTTTTAGACCTTTAGTGACACGACCTCAATATGTTTATCACTGATTTTCCTACTCTGGAAGCAGTTCTGCCAGCATCTGCACTTGAAATACTGACTCCCTGATGAACAGATGCTTTTGATTCAGATTTATTTCATTCTTTCTTGTCTTGCCTCTTCCCATAGGGCTGGCACTATCCATAGCTTAGACCTTCAAATCCCTACATTTGATTTTGCTACTCTCGCTTCTCTTTGTTTGAATGCCTTGTAGACATCACTGCTATATTCCTAAAATATTATCTTGAAGTTTTCTTTCTTCAATAACTTGAATAGTTCCACATACCAACTGGATATTCCAAAAATCCTTATCCTGAAGTCAAAAGGTTGTTCACAGCCTTGTTCTGTCTCACCATTCCAACATGAACTCCCACTATTCTTTTAGACTCCTCATTCAATCAAATTCACTTATTGTCTCTTTCCTCAAATTTTATCACCCCTAGCTCAATGCTGTGCTTACCTTTTTTCCATCTCCTGAAATGTTCTTTCATTATAAACTTCTTGTTTAACTTCAGCCATCCTTCCCAGTCCAATTTATGTTTCATCTTCTCCATGAAACAATCTCTGATTACCCAGATTGGAAGTGATCTCTCCCACTTTTATAGAGCCATAGTTTTTGCTGTCTGTTCATTTTAAACTTGGCATTTAAAAATCACTGTCTTACATTGTTAGGTGTGTATGGTGTGTGTGGGGGGGTAGGGGTAGGGGGTTCTTTCTCATATCTACCTAATCCAATTTTAAGGTCTCCAAAGGTGGATACTGTGTCTTACATTTTCTATCCTTATTTGTCTAGCATCCCACTTATTTTTCCTTTAAGGTTTTTATGTATTTATTTGAGAGAGAGAGAGAGAGAAAGCATGAGAGGGGAGAGGGAGAAGCAGACTCTCCACCGAGCAGGTAGCTTGATGCTCTGATGCAGAACTCAATCCTGGGACTCCAGAACCACCACAGGAGCCAAAGCCCAACCAACTGAACACCCAGGCACACCCACTTTAAAGGTAGTGCTAGCGTACAGAGGAGCCACATCGTACATGACATGCCTCTAAGGGCTTCGGTTGGAGCAAGTCGGTGACAATGGCTCCCTTTGGGGCTGTGTCTTGCGCAACTTGCGTGGCTATGAACAACTGGCGGGTATACAGAATACACATAAGCTTTACACATGTTTTTCTACCTTTCTTGTGTCATTTCTCTAAATCTTTATAACAAAAGTTTCTCAAGAGTTGATGGACTCCTTTGACTTCTTACTATCGAGGAATAGCAGAATAAGTAATCTCAAAATATGTGTTTTGAGCATAAAAGATTATTAAGAGCTGATTGTTTTTGAGAAACAGCAGACCCAGAAGAAGATCTGAAAATAGAGAAGTTATTCTCTACAAGGGAAATTTACATTTATAAAGGAAATCTTCATTTGTAAGATGTCTCCTTTTAGGTTCCAGGAGGACAAAGGTAATTTTAAGTCACAGGAAGCTCATTTATGGAGAAGCAATGACTAAAATCCACATAAGGAACCTTACTCCTTAACATGCTTTTCCTGCTAACCTCCCATTTAACTGGCTTCTTCCCTCTTCCTCTTCCCTCAACATCTTCTGTCTTAAGCTGAAGATGGTATTTAAGATGGTGGTTTGGAAAAATAAAAATTAAAAAAAAAAGTGAATTAAAAAATAAAAAGATTGGTGGCTTGGGCCACATGCACATGTGAGATACTTCTATGTTAATAAACTTCTATTTGTTTTTCTTTTATTAATCTGTCTTTTATTACTGGGGAGTCTCAGGCAAGAACTTAGAAAAATATTATTTTTCCTCTGCTACAATTCTGGTGACAAGGAAGTGTATAGCCCACTTGTTCCAAAGCCTCCAGATAGTATTAAAAAATAAACTGAGGGGTACCTGGGTGGCTCAGTGGGTTAAAGCCTTTGCCTTCGGCTTGGGTCATGATCCCAGGGTCCTGGGATCGAGCCCCGCATCAGGCTCTCTGCTCAGCGGGGAGCCTGCTTCCTCCTCTTTCTCTCTGTATGCTTCTCTGCCTACTTGTGATCTCTGTCTGTCAAATAAATAAATAAAATCTTAAAAAATAAATAAATATACTGAAACATACTAAAATTATTAAGACATTATTTGGCCAAAAATCGATTCAAATTGGGCAGTCTCTAATGGGAAGTAGTGAGCAGCTCTTCAATGGTGGGAGGTAGAGAGAAACTTTTTATGGAGAAAAGGTGGATCCAAAGTAAAGAAATCATTGATTGGCAATAGCTTAAAGCCCATTTGCCTGCTCATGATTGCTTGTCGTTGGTGTTTTGACTTCATAAGCTTGAGGCATTTACAGACTTAGAGTTTGGTTTGCTTATGGAGGCCACCACAGCACTGGAGCCACATTAAGTCTAATGATCTCCTTGCTTAACTAATTTAACAATGCGATCCTGGGAAACCAGCAGAAGTCTGTGAAGGATAAGAATTCTTACCAAAGTCAGCTCTTAGAGATTGCTGTCTGTAGGGTGCTGTCCACAGAGAAAGGTTACATTTAATTTTGAATTTTCTTTTTCAAATTCTAATTAGCAGGAGAAAAACATGTGTAAGAATTAGCTCTGTGAATTGTGAGTCTTCTGAATTTGGTTTTGGGGTGACCAGTGGTTATTGCTCCTTTCTCTCCCAGGGATTGCTATTGGTTTCCTGTTTGTCTAGGTTTGTGTCCTCCCAACTGTTAACAGCTCAGAAATTTTCTTGCTTTCTTTTGGCTGTCCTTGAGAGTAGCCCTGGATCACGGGAGGACTGTGTCTTTTGTATACCTTCTTTGGGAAGGCCTCTTGCATCCATGGTTAAGTCATAAAAAGATTGTTGGTTTTGATTTTGAGCAACCTGTACGTATACTTCTGTTTTAAAAGATAAAAGAAAAAAAAAAAACTTTTAAAAGGGGTTCAGTGCTATCAGGAATATTTATTGTTTGTCTTGGCTAATCAGTAATTTTTTTTAAAGATTTTATTTATTTATGTGACAGAGAGAAATCATAAGTAGGCAGAGAGACAGGCATAGAGAGAGGGAAGCAGGCCCCTGCTGAACAGAGAGCCGGATATGGGACTCCATCCCAGGACCCTGAGATCACATCCTGAGCCGAAGGCAGAGGCTTGACCCATTGAGCCACCCAGGGGCCCTGTTTATTGATAATAAAATGTTTGAAAGGATTTTTAATAAGAAGCTCTATGGTTAGAAGTTGGCCTAACTGGAGCCTGATAGGAATTTTTGGGGAAGTAGAAAGGGGGCTTCTCTTACAAGTGGAAATGGAACTGAAGAAAAGAGAACAGTCTGAAGTTTTTGTGGAATGATTTATTGAAATATTTCAAAGACACACAATTCTAAATCTAAAACATAAGTGTTATGCCTCAATAACGGGTCCGTGATTAAAGGAGTGAGACTGATATAAAGCGAAGGTCAAGCAAAGCTTTATTTCATGCCAAGCATCAAGAATCTAACTGATCGTTCAGGGACACACCTCTGACAAGAGAGGGCGACCCTTCTCTGTTTCACAGTCTAGTTTTTAAGGGCAAAGGCCACGCACAGGTGACCAGTGAGATTGTAACACACACAGGAAACTCCACAGTGATGCTAGGTGACCAATTGAGTTACAATTTACCCTAGTAGACATTTGACCCAGCCTATCACCTTGGTTGGGATTGGAGCCCAAAAGGCTCCCAAAGGGCGGGGCCCATACTCCTTGGTAACCAGGGAGACAGTATGCATCCCCCCACTGATTGTTGTCTCCACCTGGCCTGACCCACCCTTGTATCTGGGCTTTGTTTCCTGGAGCTGATTTCTGGGACTTGTTTTTAAGTGAATCCCCTGGGGGAAGGGGAGCATGGACAGTTGAAGGGTTAAACAACAAATTTTTTGTTTAACCTCAATGAAAGCTTCTTGTTAAAATATAAAAATATAAAATAGGTCCCTACAATAAGAATCTTTTGATTTCCATCTTAGTTGGAAATCTTTGGCCTTATAAAAGAAGGAAACTGAAGAAAATGTAGTTGAGTAGGTGAGTCAGTCCTTTGATATTATTCAGACTGCAGATATTGTAGAAGAACAGGACACTGGAAATAGAACTGTCCAACATGTGAGAAAAAGAAGGAAAATTTACATAGTAATTACCCAAACCTCAGATAATGGGCTAATATGCCCCAAAACTCCTTTTTGGAGGAAACGACATCCTTTCTCTGTGCCTTTGAAATAAATTCCTTACTGTCTTCTCTAGGACTTGAAAACCATCTCTAGGAAATGCAAACTTTAGGGAGATGGTTCACATTGGAAGGAAAAAAGGAAAAGGCTATTTGGAAACTAAATAAATGGAAAATCAAAGTCTCCACAAATACTGTAAAAAGCTTTAGCCGGTAATTTCAACTTTGAGCAGGTAATTTCAACTTAATTAATTCGCCAGAAACACAATTTGGATCTAATTATGCTTTATTTAGAAACTAGTGAGTATTTTTTATTATTGTACCTGTCTGATGACTAAAATTTTTAAATGAAATCTGCAAGATCTCCACCCTTATATGACTCTTAGAAAAAGCATAAGGCTGAGTTGAGAGAGTTGATTTTTCAGTAGCTAACAGGATGATCTTGTAAAGCCACAGAATCTCATATCAAAAGGTCCTCTGAGTACTTGCAACCATCATAGTTAAATTCAGAAGGAAGGAATGAAGAAATAATAATAAAAAAGGAACAGAATACAAAGCTCAGGAAGGAACAAGAATCAGATTCTCATGAGTCCTCTTATTAATATCACACACCGCAAAATAATGATCAAAACCTTAAAACAGGTAACTAATGAAGGAAAAGAGAACCGAACCTAGAATTTTATAGCCAACCAAGTTGCCATTCAAACCTAAAGGCAAATAACGACATTTTCAAATACAGATGGATTCACGACATTGATTGCCTCCAAAACTGAAAGACTCTGAAAGATGTGATCCAGCAAGAAGAGAAAGGAAAATAAGTGGAGGCAATGATATAATTAACAGTGATGAGCAAAAAATAAGTAAAATCAGTTAATATATCAACCTAGACCTATAATTCTCGACATTGTTGACACAGCAAATAAGAAGTATACATAGGCATGGGGAGAATGCAGAGGAAAGCAGAGGTGAGTGACAGCATGTTAAGGTTTGGACCTAATTTTGATTAATTGGCTCTAGATATTGTCAGAGAAAAAGCTAAGTATATGTGTTAAAATTTTCAGGATATTTTGAAAAAGTAGAAAAAGTAAAAAAATAATAAAGAAGAAGCACAGAATAATAATAAAGAGAAAACACAAAATAAGAGGAATAAATCAAAACATAGACATAATCACCATCAATATAAATGGGTTTAAATTAACTGTAAGATGTGGAAGCAACACAGATGTCCAAAAGATGATGTTTAAACAAAATGTGGTATAAACATACAATGGAATACCATGCAGCCTTAAAAAGGAAAGACATTCTGACAACTGCTACATAGGTGAACCTTGAGGACATTATGTTAAATGAAATACGCCAGTCACAGGAAGATTGATACTATATGATTCTACTCATACGACCTAACTAAAATAGTTGAATTCTAGAGACGGAAGGCGGTTGTCAGGGACTAGGAGGAGGGAGAAATGGGGAGTTTTTGTTCAATAGGTGTAGGATTTCATTTTGCAAAATCAAAAAATTCAACAGATTTGTTGTACAATAATGTAAATATTCTTAACATCACTGAACTATAGATTTATAAACAATTAAGATGGTAAACTTTATGTTACGTGTTTTTATCACAATTAATTTTTTTAATTATTAAAAAGAAGAAAAAACTATGAGATAAAGGCACTGATCGGACTCAAAAAATAAAAGCCAAAGCAGAGTCCTCTACAGCACAACTTCCCAGAATCCCTCTTGCAAGGACACACAAGCTAAGTTGACTAGAATGTATACTAATTAAGAAAAAAAACAAAATTGAAATTATGTCACAAAGACTGAACATACTGAATAGAACAATAAAATTAAAAATGAGTAATAACCAAGTATTTAGAAATTTGCCAACAAGAAAGAAAGCCCTACACAACAAAAACCCACAGGGTATAAACACAGTGGTACTTAATTGAAAAGATATACAGCCTTGAATATATTAAAAAAAAAAGAAGTATTAAAAATAAATGAACTATATCTTTTAATCAAAAAACAATAGGGTGGAAAAAGCAAGACAAGCCCAAAGAAGTGGAAGGACAGATACAACCATAGTAAAAGAATAAATTAATAAAAGAGAAAACAACAAAAGAATGAATAAATTGATTAAAACAAAAAGCGGTATTTGAAAAAAACTAATAAAAAAGACAAATTAAGGGCAATTATAATCAAGAAAGATGTGAGGATGCAACTAATAATAATTGGGCCATAAAAGGGACCATTAGGGATTCAAAGAGTTTTATAAAATTACCAGATTGCAGTTACTACCATCAGTAATCTTGCACCAGCGAATTTGGACATCCTCTACATGGATTGGATCATTTTTCTGGGAAGCTATAAATCACCTAAACTGGAAATAATGGAAAACCCAATAGAACAATAATAACATAAGCTCAATAGATAATTTACAAAAGGCACCTGGCTCAAGACAAATTTAAGATCAGGGAGACCACAATCCTTCGTTTGTATGAACAGATACATAATTTAGTCTAAGTCTAAATCTAGCCATCTAATCTCATTTAATGAGCAGCACATTTAATACTCTGAATTAAAAAGTGGACAAATAATGCCACAAGAAAAGAATAGTTTTATTTCACTTTTGAACATGAATTAAAAAGGCTTTCATGATATGTTAATACATTAGCAAATAAAATTCCACAGTGTACTAAGAAAATACCTAACAACATGCCAGATTTAAAATAGGCTGCAAGGGTGATTCAGTATTAGAAAATCTATTGTTTTGATTCCCTATATTATCAAGTTAACAGAAAAATAATTTAACAGTTGGCCTGAAGTTTTCAAATAGTTTTACATATATTAATCTTTTTTTTAAAAGATTTTATTTATCTGTCAGAGAGAGAGAGAGAGCACAAGCAGGGGGAGCAGCAGAGGCAGAGGGAGAAGCAGATTCCTCACTGAGCAGGGACCCCGATGTGGGACTAGATCCCAGGACCCTGGGATGATGACCTGAACTGAAGGCAGCTGCTTAAATGACTAAGCCACCCAGGTGTCCCACCTATATTAATCTCTAAAAAGAAAATTATTGGCAAATTAGAACTCAAAAGAAAAGTCCAGAATCTAAAAATTGACATAAACAAGAAATTAGGAGCAAATACCATACCTGAGAAGAAACATTAGCAGAGTCATTAAGAGGTCAATGTTGAAGTCTGCCTACCGGAATTTGAACCCAACAGCCTCATTTCCTAGCTGTTGGATTTGCATCTTGGACATCAGGGAGGGAAACAATGGATGTGATCATCTTCCTTACTCTCTCCTTTTCTTTCTCTAGTTGAATACCCTTCTTTTCTCCCTACCCTCACTCTAAATTCTCACAATAGCCTCTTCCCATATAGCAAATGAGGAGAGGAGGGAGCTGAAATTCCATCCATGTGTCTGTACTCTGACTTGTCTGTTTTGGGGTTGGTTTTCTCAAGTACTTATTCTTCTTCACCTGAGTTACCTCTGTCACAGACAAATCCCTCCCTACTGAGGGGCAACTTTATGCCCTGCAGCACTCACATGCCAATAGAGATCTCCAGGTGTAATGCTCAACAGCTCAGCTGCAGGACCAGCTGGACAGTCCCAGGGCCTCAGTTTCCCTTTGCTACTCTCCATGCTCTTCTAGGTGAAGTCACAGGGAACCCTGGAGTCCTCTTCCAGATACTCAAAGGCTTATAGGGAAATAGGGTGTTGGTGTGGCTTTTCTAGAATATAATCTTGGACTCATACAGACTAACTCTGGTCCCCTCATGATCAGCAAGGATGAGTTACTACTATAGCTATCCCCTCTTCAGAAATCTTCAGACAAGAATTTGGCTCTAGTCTTTATGTTTAAGCATATGCTTAAGTTTCTATAGATGTATATCTTTTTCACTACCCCCAACCTTTAGGAATGAGAACAGAATGGTGGACTTGTAAGCATATGGAACAATTTCCAACAAGTACCCTTTGTTTCCAAATTCCCTGTTTCTCTCATTGGTAAAGACTGTCAAAGCAGGGTAACCTTACTGGCATCTAGGGTCAGACTGGGAATCTTCTGCCAAGGATCCCTTTAAACTCGACCTCGGAGAAATTAATAACTTTGTTCTCCATAGAGATCTGTCTCCACTGTTAGCCTTACACTACTTGGAAACCCTCAGCGAGACAGGATAGATTTTAATCATCTAACATAACTATGCATAAAAATGGAAACATTAAAATTGCAAGAGGAAAAAATAGAAGACTATCTCCATGACTTTAGAGTGGAGAAAACTGTGCTCACTTCGGCAGCACATATACTAAAAATAGAGTGGAGAAAACTTCTGAAAGAATATTTTTTTAATGTAAAACACTGGAACAATGGAGCACATCAGAATGTAAAACTTCTGAACCATTCAAGAAACCATTATAATATTCAAAGTCAAAGGTTGTGGACTCAGAAAAACATTTGCAATACAGTCAATACAACAGACTGGCAGAAAAAGACAAATACCTAAAGGAAAAGTGGGCAAAAATGAAAAAGTAAATAAAAGTGAAAATGTACATGGCCATTGAAAAGATGGTGAACTTCTATAGTCCTCAGGGAAAGACAAATTGAAGCCACAGTGAGATCATATTTTTAGTCCCATCAGTGAGGCAAAACTCTAAAGGCTGAACAAGGCCCCCAAAGTTGGCGAGGTGTGGGGAAATGGGTGCTCTCACACTGTACAAAGATAAATTGTGAGATCCACTTTGGGGAGAAATTGAGTAGTATGTGTTAAACCTAAGTATGTGCATACTCTGTTACTCAGCAATGCTACTTCTAGGGAAGTTCCCACTCTTACAGAAATACTAGCCCATATGTTCAGGGAGAGTTGTAAAAGACTGTTGTCACAATATTCATTGTAATTGTAATGATAGATTCAAATATGATACAGTCACAGAGCAGTTACAGTGAATCAGCTAGATCTGTGTGTCTCAAGATGGGTGGGTCTCAAATACATAATTTTCAGCAATAAAAGCAACCTGTATAACTTTTATGCAGTATTATTTACATAAAAATAACAACATACTAAGCTATGCTATACATTTTTACGGATACTTATATGTAAGTAAAAGATACTGAGGTTCTGAACAACACACATTACAAATGCATAAAATGGTTTGTCTCAGCAGAGTGGGGGGGGGAAACTGGGATCAGAGGTGGTTTTAAAGGTATTTTAGTTTTAAACACAGTGTTCTACTTTTTTACAAAGAAAATGGATCTTTGCAATACTCATTTAATTTTCAAAAATAAAAATGAAGTTAAAAAGAGAATACACTTTGGAGACTGAAAAATGATGCTTTAGTTTCCAGGTCCATGTGGAAAAATTATCTAATGTCTGAAAATCAGTTTCCTTTTTTACTAAAAGGGGATACTACTATATATATAGATACATATGTAAAGTCTATAAAGATATATGTATGAGGGGTATTGGATGATTTAATGTTTATAACACGCAGAGCAACGTGTTTATAGTCGGTACTCAAAAATGCCAATTTTCTTTCCATTAAATGACAATGGAGCATGCACATGGTGCTAAAGTTTTTCATAAGGGTGCACCTAATTTGTGGGCTCACAGTCCATATTTAATCTATCTGAAAAACACTTGACCAAGGGGATGGGCGAGAACCCAAGCCCTAAATTCAGACATGATTCATTAACCTGTATACAGCCTTGACTTCTCTTTAAGACTCATTCGACAGCTTTGAAACACTTTATTTTCCCCAAAGGAACTAAAATATTATTACACTAATTACTTTAGAAAATGAGGGAAAAGAACCAAAGGTCTTTGAAAAAACTTTTTTTTTTTTTTTTTGCCTCTTTGACAAATATTTCTGGGCACAGTAAAATTAAATATCCCATTGTAAAAAGATAAAGTGCCCCCAATTGGGATATTACTTTCCGAATAATCCTGTGGATATTCCCAGTTTGAGCACCAAACCGTAACTCACTCTTCAAGGTTTGTTAGAATCGTAAACTGCCAGAGTACAGTTTTATGAAGGACAGAAGGACCTCAGACTGAACTCACCCAATTAAACAGATTAAATTTTAGCTGTGAATTCAGGCCAGGGTCATGCATTATTGTTTTACTACAAAATAAACATAAATTTACCAATGCAGTGAAGCTTGCAGCTGATGAAATTCTTTTCTCCAATTTTCCCAATGGAAACATTTATTTATTTAACTTCATTTATGAAGTTAAAAAGGAATCTAATGCACCTAATGTAGAAAAATGAAGAAAGAAAACATCTGTAACTCAAAAATAAACATTTGGGACTAAATGGATTCTTAGTTATTTGTGACCTATTTTAAGTTGAATTAGATGCAAGCACAGAGGTGCCTAATTCCACAGAGTAATAAAATCTACCTTTAAAATGTAATGTGCCAGTGCCCAAGTAGCAATGGTGATAATATGTCTAAAAAAATTACTTGGACTTAAGAACTGTATGTCCAAATGCAATTACATTTGCAAGATTTTTTTTAAAAAATGGTTTAAGTCAACCTGTATATTTTCTTTTACAAAAGGATAATAGTCTGAAAAGAATGAGCATAAGTTGATATTTGTAAAATCTTTGACAATTTGGGGTCAGAGGGAGGAAGCAGGACAGAGGTGTTACTTATAAAGATGAAGTGTTACTGTATCACCTTGAATTTGCTTTGTCCTTGATTCAAGAATTAGTCATTTGCCTTATACAACAACTTAAGGTATCATAAAGTCATTAACACTTCACCCTGTGACAACCTATATAAATATGAAAAAATAAGGTACCATCTTTCTGCAGTAACTGGCACATGATGTAAATGGCTTGTAAGGAATGTTTGCAAGAATAATACACTAAATATACAAATTTGTCCATCGACATTGCAAGAATTCATAATACATGTGTAATAAAAATGGTAATTAATGAGTATTTGCACAATATAAAATTTCTTTTAACACTTTTCCCCTCAGAGAAGTACAGGAATAAATAGATTTAATCCCCCTCAAGACACAATCTACGTCTTGGGAATAGTGCAAGTTACAAACCTTCTATCTCAAAAAACATATGGCCTTAAGGGCTTTGGTTCACTTTCTTGTGGGGATTTTCATGGCATTCTAATGCCCAAGAAGCATGAGATCAGCTAGAATAGACTGATGCTTTTTGAACAAACGTGTAATAGTTTGGGGCTTCAACTGGGGGTCCCTCTCTTGTGCATATATACAGAAAGCACACATGCATTTACTCAAATGACCAGGTTTGAGGAATCAAAAGCAGGAAGAAAATTACATTAGTTTCCAGATGCTGTTATAATCAGATCTAAATTACCCATCGGCAAGGACCTCCTGCCAGCGAGAAGAGTAATGAATCCTGACAGATGGGACACCTGGGCCCCAAATCAAAGCAAATTCCCTCACCCAGCAAGGCCTAATGTCGCTGTCCCTACAGAATGGCCTTCCTTCTCCATGCTGACTCTTGGCTGCGTGGCCTCTGCCAGCTCTCCAATTTTATTTGCTACTAAACCTCCACAGGAACCCTTGTTCTACTTTTTTTTTTTTTTAATTCCAACAATCAAACTTATCCTTCACCTTGTCCAAACACACCCACTGCATTCATGCTACATCTGGGGTGTGTGCCTACTTGCTTTGACTGCAACTTCTCCATTCACCGCCCTGCCTTCCAGTTTGCTTATCCTTCAAACCTAAAAATTAAAACAAAACACAGACAACACCACAGACACATACACACACATATATCCCTCACCTCCTCTTTGAGGCCCTCCTTGATTGTCTCAGAAAAAATGATGTTTGTGTAATCTGAACATCAGGTGCACTCGTCCCTATGGTCTCTTTTCCTTCAGCTTTTTGGACTTCGGTTATAAGTCCTTTCTCTCCAAGCATGGCAAGCAATTGCAAGAAGAGGACCAGGAATGGGGGTCTTATGGAAGGGGTCTGTCTTATTCACATTCTAGGAGCTACAAAGTTCTCTCTGTAACTCAATTATTTCAGTTGCAGAGCAAGGGAATTGGGCCCATGAATCTCTAAGACACCTTTGAATTCTAAATATTGATACCTGGCTCTATAAGTTTTTATTTCCTGATTTCATATTCTTTACTCTTTGTTTTTAAGTTAGCAGGGCTGTCATAACAACATACCACAATTTTCTGCTACCTTTGCCTTCTATCACCTTAGTGTAATTGACAGTTGGTCGTCATCTCCCGACTCAAAAAAATGTCAAGAAAACAATATAATAAGAAAGATTTTAAAGCACATTGGGGGCTTTTTATCAGACCCTACCAATAAACAAGAGCTAAACTATTAACATTTCAAAAACATATTGGCCCTTTCAGACCATAATAATGTGGATGTAACATGGGCTCGTTATATGGATCCTGATATTAAGCCTAACCCTAATGATACTTAATAACAAAATCCCTTTGAAAATCTGATCCTCTGTGAAAAGTAAGTGTCAAGTTATTGCATTTCTCTTTCCAAGTTGATTGCCCCCTTTTAATCTCTTGGAATTTGTAAAATGCAATATCTTTTGGAGCTAATCTGGTGATGAAGATTGGAGAGTGGATTTAAACCAAATATGAAGTACATTTCTCATGTAATAAATGTAACATTGATGGATTTTTAATAAACTTATTGTCAGAATACTATGGTTTCTGTCTTTCATCTCCTTCCTAAATCATTCAAGCCTATCTCTGAGATTGCAGATTTAATAAATCCACATTAAGTTCTAAAACCTAGCCAAGACTCATACCGGTGTCTGCCAGCGCTCCTACAGCCCTCAACCTTTGTAACAACGCAGGCAAATTCTGATGTCAAATTCAGGAAGTGGCATGAAACTCTTACTGAAGCCTGCACAGCTTGCCTGTATTTCCTAAAGGGGGGGGGGGGTCTGCATTTTGAATCAAATAGTCCAATTCTGAAAATTTCCTCAGGAATTCTGAGGTGCCAGAGAGACTAGATAAGACCAGTGAGAGGTTGCTGGGCTCCACAAATATGGACTAGCATGGGTCCAGACCTTGACGGTCTAACTTGTGACTCAGGGTTGCGCTTTCCTTGAATCCTGCCCCTCATCACACATCCCACCCTACCTCCCACCCCCATTCTTTACTTTCCCACAGAAAACAAAGAGGTGCTTTCTTGCCAAACTCCACACAAGTTAATTTCTATCCTTTCGCTGGTTGGCCAAGATGTCAGTATTCCTTCAGGCTGTCCTTGTTAAATCATTTTGCCCTGGATTCAAAGATGTTCATAAAAAATAAAATACGTACTTGCACATGCACAAATATCTAACTCGGCATTTCAATTTTACTAGCCAAATAAATATGTATTGATCTTTTGAAATGGTGTATAAGTGACCCATTACTTGGAGTAACTAAAAATGTAAAAAGGCATAGGCTTTTACAGCATTTGGAAGGCTCAGTCGGTTAAGCCTCTCTGCCTTCTGCTCAGGTCCTGATCCCAGGGTCCTGAGATCAAGCCCCACATCAGGCTCCCTGCTCAGCAGGAAGCCTGCTTCTCCCTTTGCCTGCCATTCCCCCTGCTTGTTGCTTTTTCTCTGTCTCTCTCTGTCAAATAAATAAAATCGTAAAACAAAACAAAACATATGCTTTTTTCAAATTGCTGTATTTCCAGCAAATATATTTTATTTTAATATTAAATTATAAAAATTACGGTATTTATGAAATGTATCAACTAGACTTTTAAAGATCATTGTCCAAATCTATTTTCAAGTTGTTAATTAATGATACACTTAACTTGCTGAAGACAAGTTTAAGGCTGATTTTCTTTGCTAATTAAAACCTTGCAAAATACATAATGTGTAACAATTTTAAAATTCATTTCCATTCTGCATTAGTAAAGAGAGGACTTAAAAGTGATTTCCAATTCTATTAATTACATGTAAATCTACCCATAATTTTTCTCGCTTTCTCTTCTACTCATCTTCAAACTTCTTTTCTTCATATTACCAGAAGTGGTAAAACACAAAATTGTACCTTCCCCTTCCGGAAGAACGCAAGAGTCAACTTTTTCTTACTATTCAACTACAGAAACTGCCCACCCCTAGATGAAGTGGTACACTGTAGAGAGTAACTGTTTCTAGATATGTTTATAGTAACTGTTTATAAATATGTGTTGTTCTATATTTACTTCAATAAAATAAATATTGCTCAGTAATGTACAAAAGCAGTGATTAAATTTTTGTTACGTTTGATTCTACAGTGAGCAAATATAAAAGGTCTTCTTTTAGAAGTAAATTAGTCATTATGTTAGGTCATTTAAACTAGATTTACACAAGAGTTTATTATTTTAAAGCTAAATTCTTCCTCATTTTCCTTCCAGGCAAAAGGAAACAATTTCAGTAAATACAGGACTTAATGGCTGTGTGTCTAAGCATTCACCCAAAGGGTTCTCCTTAAGGCTCGCATCCTGGTGTACCATTCTAGGTTATTTCCCCTAGGAAGCACAGGTCTTCTGGAGCTGTACATTGCTTTAATACTCAGTGATATTCAACAAACTTCCCAGAACCTGAGGAGAGCACAGCTTCCACCATAGAGTATAAGAATTTTGCAGAAAATTAACTGCAAAAGTGAATTCATCTGTTATAACAACCTTTTTATTCAATCAATGGTGAGTACTCAATCCATCCTTCTTCAATTAAACTCTTACAAACAGTAATTATAAATATTAAATATTAATACTTCAAAGGATTCATACATTAATATGATAGGAGATATAGCCCTCCTATAATTGATTCTCAACAACCCACTTGCTATTTCTTTTCTTGTCTTCCTTAAACCCATCTTCTTATGGTCATGTATGTATTCCTTCTTTTCTTCTTCATTTAAACCCATCCATCTGGAACAATCTGTCCATTTCTTTTTGCCAGTCCAAACCTTGAAGTTTCCTTAATTCATCAGACCATATCCCCTTCCTTACACACAAGTTATTTTAATATCAAAACAATTGCTGAGATATGGAAATGGTATCACTACTATAGTTCTACTATTGATTTCCAAGAACAAGTAACATTTTGATTTTAAGTATTTTATATGTATATGGATGTTGCACAATTTTTCAAATAAAGGAAATTATAGAGGTCTCTGAGAAACAGTGTACTATAACTGAAAATTTGCTTCTTTAATTAGTTTTTGACCCTGCTGTCTACAAAGCTAGTGGTTGGCTTCCTGATGCAACATGATATTTATGTATGGTACATATTAACATTTAAGAAAATTATCAAGCCCCCCATTTACTTAAGTGCTGCATTTCTATTCATATTGACTCACATATTTTTCACATACCTTCTAAAAGGAAGTTCATACCATGATAAGTTACTATAGCATGTAAACAATTTCTCAAATGTCTCATATGTTTGAAACCCAACATCACTTTGGCTATAATTTTAAGTGATGAGAAATTTTATTTTAAGAAAGATAATTCACTCCCTCTTCTCTAACTGATGGCTATTTTCCATGGCTGAGTTTTATACTTTCTCTTTAAACAACTCAATTTCAAATTGAATTTTAGTATCTTAATATAATGATACAATTTTATCACCCCCCAAAAAGTTTAAACAAAAGAAAAATGCTCTTCCAAGAATAAAAATGGATGAATGATACATTTATCCAAAATCTTTCTTTCATCAGTTGTGGGGACAGTCCTGTGTAGGTGTCACCCAGTGGGTATGCCCCTTTACCACCAATCACCATTCAATGCCCATCATGAAGTAGGTCTGGTTCTGCCCACTCCTTCCTCTCCTAGCTCCCTTATCAGTTGTCCTGGCATCTGATGCACCTCTTTCCACACCTCAGGCCACAAATCCATAAATCAAGGTATTTAGGCTCGGAGTCTTTGTCAAAATCTGTAAGATGCCTTTTCTGAACTTCGCTCCTTCAAGAACAGGAGGATGGGGGTCAAGAGGCATTGCTCAGTGGTCCAAAAGAAGGCAGTGCCACAGATTCCCCAGGAGTTCTACTCGACTCCTTGCAATTCCTGGATGGATAAATACCCGACCTAAGCTACTATCTCACCCACGATAGGTGACAAGTGTGAAAAGCTGTCACCATCTCTGTCTTTGATAATAACTTGTTAGTATTAACATTTTGGATACTTTCCCCTTACTACATATTTTACTTGTGTGTCTATGCAAGATTTTTCTGTATTTAAGAATGGAGAATGCAAACCTTCAGCACTTCAGTGCTAAATATCTCTTAGTTACCTTTCCAGAGGAATAGCTATCTCATAAGAGGCACTCTATAAATATAGCCAAATGAATATTTTTTTAAAGATTTTACTTATTGGGGTGCCTGGGTGGCTCAGTGGGTTAAGCCTCTGCCTTTGGCTCAGGTCGTGATCTCAGGGTCCTGGGATTGAGCCCCACCTGGGGCTCTCTGCTCAGCAGGGAGCCTGCTCCCCCCCACCACCCCGCCTCTGCCTGCCTCTCTCCGACTTGTGATCGCTGCTTGTCAAATAAATAAATAAAATATTTTTTAAAAAGATTTTATTTATTTATTTGACACAGAGAAACACACTGAGAGAGAGCGCGAGAGAGCGAGCACAAGGAGGGAGAGTGGGAGAGGGAGAAGCAGACTCCCTGCCAAGCAGGGAGCCTGACATGGGGGTTGATCCTAGAACCCTGGGATCATGGCTTGAGCAGAAGGCAGACGCTTAACCCACTGAGCCACCCAGGCACCCGTAGCCAAATGAAATTTTTTTAAAAAAGTAAAAATTTTAAAAGGAGTGTCAAATTGGCTAAAATTACAGAGATCTCAGTAACTATCACAATGCCCAGGAGAGGAATATAACAGTAAGAAATAACAATAAGCATTTATTTAAAGTTGCTATTATTATAAAACTCAGTTCCAGCCTAGTCCTATCTTACAAAATCTTTTCTCATTATTCATGGCCAGACAGGAATTTTTGTTTGTTTTGCTTGCTGTTGTACTCTTACTGCTTAGAACAGTATTTGGTACATAAAAGTCCTCCGTAAGTACTATTGAATAAATTTGTGAATGAATAACAAAACAACAGCAACAAGAGAGGCTAATATTTATGAAGCACTTAATAGAAAAACACTGGTTGAATTCCCACAGGGACTTTCTCACTAATCCTAACGAAGGCAAGAAACTTTTAGATTACTTAGAAAAAGCTCTTCAGATACAAAAAATTGAACCGGAACACTACCTGAACGATCTAAACACTTCTAAAGGTGTACGCATACATCTACATAGAAAATAATTTATTTTACCTAGATTTACATAATTTAATAAAGTACAAAATAGTAATAAAATACAAAATTTTGCCTTAATTATCTTGTTATTGCTTGGAGTTTCCATATTATTTTTTTACTTCATAGTAAACTCTGATTATCAAGTAGAATGTTAAACTATTTAACCTAAATTTTACTTATTGAGGCTGTGGTAGAAAGCATTTGAGATGACGAATGTGAAAGAGAGAGGAAGAGCTTAGTATGTACTAAGTGTACTAAGTGTTCAATAAATGCTATTTATTATTATTTCCTAAAATACGGTTACCCAAGGAACACTTATAAGTATAAGGCAAATCAGTGGTCAAGATTCGTATTTCAGCTAAGAATGTATGATTGTGACAGCGTTGTACTCTTTTCAAAAGGGATTTATATTATTTACTTGAGAAAAATCTCAAGGACTTTAATCGTGAGTGGTCCATCGTTTTACTTACAGTGTCCACTGCAAGTTACACAGGGAAGGGGACAGGAGTGTGACTGGCTGGAACTCAACGGAGATATGGGTAATCATTAATACCCTACCTAGGTAAATGAGAAACAAAATGAAAAATGTAAAACTATGTGTAATTTTCCCTTGGAAAGCCCAGCTTTACTTAGGTGTAGATGAAAGTGTGATGGGTATATACTGATCCCTCTTTTGCAGAAGACAATTAGAAGAAACATATGGTCTCCAAACTTGTGGTCAACACTTTGAAAAGTGTGCTCAGGATCGATAAGGCACTATACTTAATGTCTATCTTCAAAAGATGTTTTTTGAAGCTGAATTAAATGAAAACTCCTAGAATCTCAACTTTCTCCTTTTAGGATCTATGGCCAATGGAGTGCATTTATATGAATATGTGACAATGACATTAAGGGAATTAATAAGGTAGAGGGAAGAGTCTCAGGATTGCATCTTTGATCCAGGGAAAGTGAGATGGGGAAACTGAGAGAACTTCATTTTAGAAGGGCTCCATCTCTACTGTTTTTCTGCTAGGCCCCATTTACTCATGCTCCATAGTTTGCCCCTGAATAAGCCAAAGGAGCTGTGTTCCCACCTCAAGAAGGGAGTGAGAAAGTTAATCCTTCTCTGAGTTACGTTTTAGGCTCCAAACACCTGCTATCACCTAAGAAGAGCCAGATTCCGAACATGTTCCAGGACATTAGCCTCAAACAAAACTGAGCTTCAAACAAAACTGATGCTCGCATTAATATCCCTGCCTTGGGTAAATTATGGATTAACATTCACTGTTCACCGAACGCTCACTTGTGATTGGACCCTACCCTGGACTCCTGAAGGAACACAAACCCTAGACCCCTTTCTAATATACACTCCTAGCCCCAAATGATGGTGAGACTCATTCTCCTTTCCGAGTCTCCCAGTGCCTGCTATTCTGTCACTCATGCTATTAAATAAACCCTGTTTTCACTTTCTCCAGCTCGTGTTTGATTTCTTTCCTGCAAGAAGCCAAAGACCCTTGAGCTGGTCCTATGGGACCCTCCTGTGGGTTGTCAGACCCAGCCCCCCTGCTTCAAAAGTAAACTGAGAGAGTTCATGTTAAAACCAAGGTCACTTGATGCCCTCTCTTGCTGAATTCTATTCAGGCAACTGAATCATTCTAATTCCTTAACTTCCCAACCAAGTTCTTAGGGAGTCTATTAGTAAATGCAAATTAGTGATGAAAGAAAACTGTGAAGCATTTCTAGAGTTCACTTCAATTTTAAATTGCTGTTCAAATTTGTTTGTTTATGCAAAACACATAAAAATTACTCTGAAAATGATAATATCAAAATCTCAGATGAAGATCTTTAGTATAAATGCCAAACTGTGGAAGATGTTAGGTTATTAAACTATACATCTTAACTTACAACATGTAATCTTTTACTACTATTAATATTCCTCATATAATAATGACTCTTTGTTGACTCACCACAAATCTACCTCAGAGACAAAGCATTTAGTGGCAGGAACCATAAGAAATTTCAGAATCAAACCTTCCTTCCATACTTACGTTTCCTTTTATTTTAGTGATTGAGACATTACAGACAGAAAATCAGACAAGGAGTATCTGATTCATATCCTTGAAACAGAGGCAGAGACCCTTGGACATGTGTGTTTCTTTCACAACACAACAAAAAGCCCATGACTTTTGAAACACTGTTCTTTCCTGACACCTAAAAGAACAACGTAAATAACGACTTCAACAAATCCATGAATAATACTTCCCAGCGCTGAGTTAGGTTTTTACTCATGTTTGTCAGAACTGCAAAGCAAATAAAATCAGAAAACTGTAAACCTGCAAGGAACTCCTAGAAGGTTTAAGATTATGTTCAAAAGAACAAAATTAGAGCCAGAACTTGGAAGGCCAACCCCCACTAAGCTTTTATAATGGGCGACAAGTTTCCTTGGGTGCTGCTGAGAGTATGGAAAACGGCTGGGCCAGTTTTTGGCTGGGTCTTAGGATTCGGGTCTGGAAGGTGACACCTTACTTTATAAAAATTGCCTTTGACAGCTTTTGTACTTGCACAGCAAAGCTCCGCACAGGGCGGGCCAGTGGGGGGGGGGGTGGGGGGCCTCCCCTTGCCACACTGGTGGGAGGGACAAGGATTAAGGCAAGGATGTGGTCTCACTGCAGGGGATTGGGCAAGGTCATATAATGTCTCCTGTACTACGTTCTGCTCCTGAAAGATCGAGCCTCATGACTCCTTTTTCCCTTCACAGTCTGGTGTTGATAGGACCAGGACAGTTAGAGATATAAGACCTGGAACAAATCGCATTGACATGAACTCAACACAAACCACATGTTCACTACTGATTTCAAACTTGTGTTCCTCAAAAGAAATCAAAGACATAATCTACTTTCTTAAACAATTAAACAGGCCTTTTGTCAGTATTTAAGAAGGCCCTTCCACCCTTAGGGAAAATGCTACCCCTCCTCCTCCCCAATTCCATAATGTTGTTTTCTTTGCCTACACTTTCGATGTTGTAAAAAACATGTTTTTTCTCCTCTAACGTATTTTGACTTGCTATGAGCAAATGATTTATAAAGATAAAAATTGGTAACATTTGCCTCTAGAAGTTATTTCAAAACCGTTTGACTTTAATCAGTATTTCAATCTAGTCCATTAATTTCTTAAACCTCAGAAATTACAGGAGTATCATCACCCCCCACTAAGTTAAGTTTAGGTTGAGTCAGCTTTGAAGAATTTTATTTCTGATCAGCAGAAAGCCCCTTAGGAAAGTGACATTATGCTCTCAGTTTGCTACCTCACATGGAAGAGGCTTTCATTAAAATCCTTTCTCAATTTTACAGAGTTTTTTTCCTTCCATTCTATTCATATATCAAAATAATATTGCCAAGAATGTTGTCTTTCAACGCAGATTTCCTGATTACCACTCAGACTCAAAGGTACATAAATAAATAACATTTTAAAAAGAACCAATTCTGTGGGTCCTGGAGAAAGGACACACACTAATGCTTTTGCCTGACTTTTATTGTCCAGACTGCTTGCTTTCATTCCGCAAGCCATTTTGCCTCCATCCCAAGCTTTTACGCTATACGTTATTATAAAGTTCTGTTTTCTTTTACCATGGGAATGTAGACACTTAAGATAATTAATTACCATCATCATTATTTCTTTGACTAATTCCAAAAATTACAAAGCAATTTAATACAGAGACTCGTCTTTAAAACCCTTTACAAACCTAAGCTAATTTGCCATTGTAATTCGCCAAGAATGGCTATTATCCTCTCTTTATAAAGGGGTAAACTAAAAGGTTAAGTGAAGAGCTTAAGGCTACTGAATAAGTTAATACCATTTCTGGGAGTAGATCACAGGAATGCCAGGTTCCTGCCTTTAAGCTCCAATTAGAATACCACGTTCATAAGAATGGCCTATTGAAAAGTCTGAATAAAGGCACATTTTACTCAAGACACTTTCTTCCCTTTAAAAATAACTGAATAAAATCTATTTCATTCACTTCATTTTAAGTAAGTCTTTCTGAATAAATGTTTATTATAGAACAGTCAGCATTTACAGAAATATATAAAGAATAAAATAATAACCACATGCAACTCAGAGATAGCCAGTAGAATAATTGTGGGTAGATGTATGTTTTCTGTACATAAATTTACTTTCATTTCACAGTTACGAGTATGCTTGAGTTGAGATTTACAAATGGTTTTTCACGAAAATATACAGTATATACACAACATATTCACGTCAGCTTAATTTTTTCCTCAATTAATGCAAAGGCAAAGTGTCATTAATAAACAGAAAATAATCACAATAGAACCAAGGATACAACCTGAGGACAATAGCAAATGTTTTCATAAGAGATAGTCGAGAACCAAGGAAATGAAGGCTTTGAATATAGGGCAAAGGAATTTGAGTCTGATAAGCGAAACTGTCAGTCACAAACCTGAATGCCCCCATCTCTTAGTGCATGATGTCTCCCAAAGCTCAGAAGGAAAAACACGAGAGACAGCAATCACAGTGAACACTGACAGTGAACACTGACACAGAGCGCTTCCTCTGCGTCAGGCCTCCTCCAAAAAATGCCAGGAGAGGATCCAGGTTTGTGGGATATCGAGCTTAGGCAGTTGTTTGTGTGTGTGTTTTGGTGGGGGTGGGGGGTGGTGATACATGAAAGAAAAAGAATAAAGATAAGACACAAGACTGAATATGAAAGCGAAAATTTGCTTAGAATGAAAAAAATGCATAATAGATTATAAATTTTTAATAGCTGAGAAACAGATAAGCACATTGTGCAGTATATAAATTAGACCCCAAAACAAATTTTGAAAAGCTAATGAAACCACAAACATTCCAAAATCCAGGGGAGAAACATATAATATGTTGGACACACTTCTGTAATAGCTTTGTTGCCTCATTTTTGGTGTATTCCTTTTGATTGCGTTTCTGATGATAAAGATTTAGTGATATCATTTTCCAAAGAGAAGAGGAAGTTAATTTAAATGTAGCCCTACTTAAGATTTATTTTTGTTACTAACAGTTTACAAAAGCATTTTGTAGCTTCACAGATCATTAATGGTAAAGTTACAGAAATAGTCCAGATTTTTGTCAAGTTCAGTAAAGGTTCCTACTATTTTCTTTTTTTTTTTAATAAACTGTAAGACTTTGGGGCATTTCAAATTCTGTGTGTGTGGTGGGGGTAGGTGTGCATGCAGGGAGAGATCACACTCATTAAATTGATAGTCAGTTTTTAATTTCTATCTTTGATTGCCACGGTGGTTATGAGTGTTTTATATATACCTGTCACTGCCATTATTTAACATGCAATCATGAAGAAATGCAAATATCGGGGCACCTGGGTGGCTCAGTGGGTTAAGCAACTGCCTTCACAAGCATCATGGTCCCAGGGTTCCTGGGATCGATCTCTGTGTCAGACTCCCTGCTCGGTGAGGAGTCTGCTTTTCCCTCTCTCCCTCATGCTCTCTCTCTCTCTCTGAAAGAAATAAATAAAATCTTAAAAAAAATACACAAATCTTTTTCTAGCATGGAAATGATTCACTTCTCTTCATGAACTTTTTATCAAACAATCCAAGAGCCTATTTATTGTTGTTTTCAAACCTTGTCTCTTCCTTTTAATTGCAGCCTTTGAAATAATCTGTTTTTTATTATAATTTTCTTCTAACAACAAAATAATTTACGTTGATTTCATCACTTACCTTAATACTTTCCCTTCAAATTTCATTAATTTTTACAGAATTTTCACTGAGTTCCTTAATAAGTAGATTTAAAGACAACAAAAGATATGACCAAATCAAAAGTCTACAATTTTTCACTTATTCTATTGAAATATTCTGAAGTGTCTTTCCAACTTACAGCTAAAATGATGTATTAGAACTTCATTGAATATGCCATAGGCATCAGAAACAAAATGTAAGCATCAATTCCTGGCTCTGTGCATTTTACATCTAGTTTCTCCACCATTATCCACACACGTCAGCACTGGACACTGTTGAGCATGCTCAGACCATGACCTCTGACCCTGCAGTGTTTAGTCATGCCACAGGTTGGGACAGCAGTGTTTCTGGAAATCACGTCTACATGAAGTAACTTAACTAGAAGTAACTTAACTATACAAGAAGTTGTGTGAATCAAACAAAAATATCCCCATAAACCTAGACTAAATGAATCCCCAACTCAGTTTTACCTTGGCTACATCCCCAAAATGCCATTGGTCACTCCAACCTGACCCACCCAGAGGGGAACTGTGATGTAAGTGAAGCTGAAGTAGAAAGCACCACAAGTCATAACCAAGTGTGGATCTTATTTTTGTAAATTTTATAAGAACATATAACCATACAAGTAGATTTCTAGCCACCAACCCTCCCCACCAACCCCTATCTACCCTACTAAAAGTATTGGGGTTTTGGAAGGAACCTGGGAACATAAGAGGCTCTGAAGCTTAAGCTTCATTAGTTTCATGGTAAATCCACTTCAGATTATTTATCTATAGGCCAGACCTACAGAGTAAGTACTATCTTTACCTCCAGATGAGGGAATTCAGAAAGATGAAGAAACTTGCACAGAGTCACAGAGCTAGCAAGAAGCGGAACCAGAATTTAATCCTAATTGTTGAGTGTGGAGCTCAAACACAAAACTGACAGTTCATCATGGGCCAGGAGCTACACCGAGCACTTACATTCACTACTTAATCCTCAGAACAAGATTATATTATAGGTATTGCTATTATCCCCATTTGGCAGATGGGGATAATCAAGAAGCAACGAGATTGTTATCTGTCCAAGGTCCCCCAGCTGGTTAGAAGTGGAGTGGGATTCAAACGCATGTCTCTCTATAGGGTCCACACACTTGACACCTTCAGCAGCAACCACCACACACAATATTCTTACGTCATACATGGTTATTATGTGGAAATATTATGAAGTAAACCACAAATCCACTTTAAAATATTTTAAAAGAATTTTTGTACTTGCAGAGAATGCTTAGAGTTGGTGCTTAGATCTCTTGTAAATGGTAAGCACGCACTATTTTTATCTATGGAACTGGACATTGACTATAAAAGCACTGAGGATTTTTGCACAGGGAATGACATGATAAAAATACTGTTTTAGGAAGGGCGCTTGGGTGGCTCAGTTGTTAAGTGTCTGCCTTCGGCTCAGGTCATGATCCCGGGGTCCTGGGATCAAGTCCTGCATCAGGCTCATTGCTCTGCTGGGAGCCTGCTTCTCTCTCTCTCTCTCTCTCTGCCTGCCGCTTGCTCCTCCTGCTTGTGCATGCTTGCTCTTGCTCTCTCTCTCTCTCTGTCAAATAAATAAATAAATAAAATCTATAAAAAATATTGTTTTAGGAAAGGTGTAAGGAAGTTTGGGGAAAAAAAACAAGGCTAAATGAAAGCGTAGTTGAAGTGACAGAGGAGAGGACAGTAGGAGTCAAAAGAAAGACACATTTTGAAGAGAGAAAAATGTTGTTGACAGTTAATATGAAAGGCAGAAAAGAATTCGAAAGTAAAATGGGACAGAAACTAGACAGTGGAATAAAAAATGTGCTTTTTGAGGTAGAGATCAATTTGAGGTAGAGATTCGGAAATGAATTTGCATGATGTCTTTGGAATTGCATGAAGTGTTTGAGATCATCTGGCCCAACCTCCTCAGGCTGTAGTGGAGGGATACTGAGACCTAGAAGGTGGAATGACTTATTCAAAGTTATCAAATGGTAAGAGTAGTTGTCAGCTTTCGAGCTGCGGTAATGTCCGGGCAATACTGAAACTATTCGGGAGAGGTGTCCCATCAGTGCTCAGGAACTAGGGACCTGGAATATAGGCTAAGAACAGGCAATGTGATATTCATTTAGGAATTATGTGAAGAAATAATGGTTGAACCCCTGCAATTAGCTGAGCTCATCAAGTTTGGGAGGTTCCAGAAAGACGGAGAGATGTTTCCAGGTATGAGAGGGTACAAAGCCAGGATGGGAGGCAGAACCAGAGCTGGCAATGGTGGGGAGGAAGTGTCAGTAAAGAGGAGAGAAGACCAAGAATGATTACAAAGGAGAAATTCAGATGGTGAGAACTGGAAGCCAAGGCAAGGCACGAAAAATTTCAAGAAAGTCCAAGTGGTCCGAAGACCCAAATGCCTAACAAGAATTAGAGATGGAGACTGAGAAACAGACATTCGAATTCTTTTAATAAGTGGTCAGAACTGTTGCAATGCTGGGCTTTTAAGCACTGAGAATAAAGGGATTTGAAAATCCATTTGCCAGAAGTTATGTTAGGGATGTTATGCAAGCTTTTAAATATCCTCCTAGTCTTCAAATGTACTACCCTTTTCACATTTTTATTTGCTTCAAGTGCAAGAGGCTCAGAGAGAGGTACGTAGGGAATATTTTTAATCAGTATGCTAAATATGAGGCCATCAGTGAGAAGAAAACAACCTCAGGTTCTTTGAGGGCAGGGATTATTTATTTTATTTTTTTATTTTCTGTGTCCAGCACAGAACATGACACCTGTGGGGTGTCCAGTGAATGGCGAATGAATGCAATGGGCATGGTCAGTAATGGAGCAGTTGGTAATCGGAGCTTTGATTTTTAGGTCTGCTGTCTCCTGCACTTCATTTAGTATCCTAGGATAACTACCAAATTTGAAACTGACATTGAAATGTTCTAGATACAGAGTCACCAGAAAATAATATGAGGTTTGAAGATAAAAATAATTTGTTAAACCATGTAATGAAACACATTAAGACACTCTCCGCAACTTCTCTACGCAGTAGCTGTTCAGTTTAAGGGGGGCTTACCTCCAAACTCCAGCAGTGAATCTTAATTCCTAAATCAATCAGGTTAATTCCTGATCTCTTTTGCCATAGAGCAGGTAACTTGTGTTCAGCCCAGCCGAATGTGGGACATTTGCCTGTCTCTGGAGATTATTTCAAGGATGGTCTCATTGGCAAAAAAGTCAGGAAAATTTCTGGGGATTCTGGCATCTCTCCTTGCCTAGGGACTGTGATTGATGTCATAAGGCAAAAAAGCAGATATCCACTCAATGCTTCCTTTTGTGGCTCCGCTTTCCTAAAACTTAAGCCAACAAACAGTGTCTTGGAGAAGTGGAGAGTAGAGCAAGTGATCCTTCTAGACTGAGGGAAAATGGGGATCTGTGGGGCACGGGGGAACAGCACTTGCTCCCTGACACAGCCCTTGAAAGCAATGAGTGCATGGTATGCTGAAAGAGGTCAGTTTTGAGCCACTAGAATGTCCATGGCCAAGGGTAGAATAGCAGCGACAGAATGAGCAGTCTTTTTGGGTCTATTTAGGCCATAACCGTCAGTGTCTTCTCAGTGACCAGTGTGAAAAGATAACCCGCTGTAACCAAAGGACCTCTCTGAGATATCAGAGCATCTATAAAACTCCAGGACCTTTGCACAGGGAACCTAACAACGACTGAAGCTGAATTATCTCCCAGTTTGACGGGATGAGGGCTTTAAAGAAAATAAAGAAATAAAATTTTGGATTTTGCTTACTTGAGTTTGTGAACTGAGACTCATACTCTCTTCGGTTATCTTCCACATTATAGTAGAACCCATAACACCTAACACCATGGCTTAAACAGAAGCAATGCCTCACCAATGTATGATGGATGGATAGAGGGATAAATGGATGGGTAGTATTTTAGAATGAGATTTGAAAGTAAGTGCTCTAACAGAGGCTATAATAGTTCCCATATAGGGGCGCCTGGGTGGCTCAGTGGGTAAGCCTCTGCCTTCGGCTCAGGTTATGATCCCAGGGTCCTGGGATGGAGCCCCACATCAGGGTCCCTGCTCAGCAGGGGAGCCTGCTTCTCCCTCTCCCTCCGCCTGCCACTCTCCCTGCTTGTGCTCTCTTTTTGTCAAAAAATAAATAAAATCTTTTAAAAAATGAACAGTTCCCAGACAATAACTTTGAGGATGATGAGCAATGATCAGAGGTTATTCAAATTCTTAATACATCTGTAGGAGTCAAGCTTAGCAGGGTTATTCTTTCAGTTGAACTGAATTTTAATAAAGTACGTTAAATCTGGTGTTACCTTACATCTGGGTCACTGAGGCCAAACAAAACTGAGTAGAAAAGAAAACAAGAGGACTCCAAACTGCACAGAGCTCTTGATGATTTGAACCCGAGCTGTCTGCTCTGCCATCCAAGCACAACAGAAGTGCAGGTGCAAGCAAGGCGGTAAAAGTCACAAAAAGAGCGCAGGCGATCTTGACAGTCATAGAAGTTATTCACTGGGTAGGAGAGTTAACCAAGTGATTAAGTGGCTCCAGTGTGTTTTCGAAGCCTTGGTTTATTTCCCCCTATGCAGGAGTGTCCTTTTGCAAAACTCCATAGGTTAGGTTCTGATGTAGGGACTACTTTGGTCTATCAATTAACTCTCTACTTTTAGCAGCATAACTGTACAATAAATTAATTATGAACTCTTGAAAGAGCTTTAACAGTCATAAGTGGTTTTGTAATGCTGTTGAACAGGACATGGACATTTAAATTCCATGCTGGTAATTGCCCGGAGAAGTGGGTTGATTTTCATAACTGAAGCTTTCCTAATGGGTAATTGCCAATTGACCTATGTTCGACGTGAAGTGTTAAGTATTTCAATCAACACAACATTTATTAAATTATATTTGAATGTTGATGGATAGCTACAGAGGAGAGCTAGAACTCTTAAGAGACTATAGTCAGTAATTGCCAGGGAGGTAATATTCTTACTGGCAGAAGAATGGACACATTCTGAGTGTTTTCAGAACTAACAGTACATTGGGAGAAATATTTCAAGGATGTACTCTATATATAAAAAAATTACCTCACAACTTTGCATTCCTGTCTACACATGATGAAGAGTATCACGCAAAATTGACCCCAAGACAGATTTCTCCTGATGATAGATGAAGTGTAGAGTTACTGCATCCTGACAAAATGAAATTCTTTGAAAACACTGTACATAACTCCATATCAACCTTGGAGTGGTTGTTAATTCTAAAAAGAATTGAAACTGAAAAGGAAGCTTATCAGTTGCACAGAGTTGAGGACAGCTTTTCATTGTTCTGGATCTGCATGGAATACGTCTTCAGCTGGGATGGTGTGCCTTAAAACCCATGGCTACACAAATTTATTCTGCAACTTTCCTCTAAACCATCTCGTGCATGTCTTATTCATTATTTATAAAGTTCAAAAGACAGAGGTAACAAGACAAACGTACAGTGGCAGGAATAGTCGCATTATGCCAGCAAAACTAGTCGTAATGAATCCTTTGACCAGGATATCCAGTCCATGCGCTTGGAGCACAGACTTCAAAATTGTCAGTCAATGGGAGGAGGAGTGAGGAGAAAGGAGAGACTGGGGAAATAGTTATATTCTGCTCTAGCTTTGCTCACAAACTTGATCAATCACCAAGCACAGCTTGAAGTCACATTGCCTCTATTTTTCTTGGGTCATTCTTCTCCCTCTTTCCATGACAACAGGGAAAATTTTTCACCCACCAGGAAGGCTAGGAATGTTTCCAAACAGTGGAAAACCATCTTGGTGGAATGGCAATGGTTCTCATCTCACATAGGTTCCTTCTGCTTTGACCTGACTGAGAAGTCATTGACCCTGACTGAACATATAGGGGCCTTTTATAGGACACCCTACTCTGTCTTTCCTTCTACTCTTCTTTACTAGAGCCACTTTTTCCAAAGCACTCCAGGGGCTGTCACCTCACTAATTATTATCTGATCTGTCTCTGAACGCAGGAAGTTCACATATGACAACAAGTCAACATAGTGTAAGTTCCTCTTACAGTGCTCTATAGCATACCAACAGCAAGAGAATGAAAGGCTTTAAGGTGGCCATCTCTAAGGCCCTCACTTTGTTAAGTGGCTGAGTTTGTCCCAAGTCCTAGGAAGAAATAGTTCAACAATGTAAATGCTCTTATCTCATTGAATTCTCTTGAAGTACCTTCTTTTCTTTCTTTCTTTCTTTCTTTCCTTCTTTCTTTCTTTCCTTCCTTCCTTCCTTCCTTCTTTCTTTCTTTCTTTCTTTCTTTCTTTCTTTCTTTCTTTCTTTCTTTCTTTCTTTCTTTCT